>NC_049198.1:6581118-6588618 GCF_009769625.2 Cygnus olor | reverse complement strand
GTATTTTTGCTTGGAAAATGCAGAAATAGTTTCTAAACATAGTAGTTTTAAATCTACTAATTTTTCTTGTACTCTTCCTCAAAATACCACATACTGCAAAGATTGGGGCAATAACCCAATTAGTTCCTGTTTTCTCAGTTTAAAAATAAAAAAACAAAATAATAACATTAAAAAAGAAAAAAGCTGTTACCTAGATAGGAAAAGAAAAAATACACTGTGATTACATGACTGTTTATTATTCATTTATTACTAATTAATTAATAATTAATGACATTAATTTTCTACAGGATTAGTTTACATGTGTGCATTGTTCAGTCAGTTTTCAAACCATACTCTTAACTCATACAAGGCATTTGGAAATGTAAAATGTTGAATTTATTTAGAAAAGATTTTATGGAAAGTGTAAAAGTGTGCATAAATGGGTGCAGGTTTTCCAAATTTCTAACTTCAACCTTTCTTTGTAGACACAACTTGGTACAAGGTTCATCTCTCTATCTCAGATAAAAGCTTTTGCTGTTGAATGATGTGACCTCTAGAAGTAACTGCGTTACAATTTAGAGGGAGCTCCTCTCCACTTTACTCAGTTGTCTGATGTAGGCAGTAACTATTTCAAATATGAGCCTTGTTTCACTACTCAAAGAGAGCATTTGTGTTAGAACAAAAGCTAGTTACATTAGGAAATTATTATGTTTGTTTGACACAGGGCATCTATACAACTTTTTCTCACACAAGGAATGGAGAAAACAGGAAAAAAATGACCTTTTTCTAAGTAAAAGATGCACTTGATTAGATCTGTAAATGAAATACACATCACATCTTTTGAAGGTTTTCAAGATAGAGAAAATAATACAAAAATATACAGATAGTCTGATATTTACCTCTTTATCCCTAAAATCTTTTAAGTTTTTCATGTAGATGAACAAATAAGCCCACTGAAAATTAAGCAATGTTGAAATCATTTACTTCAGAAATTAATGACCTAAGTTCAGTTTCTCTCAGTTTTTCTCTTTGACTTGTTAATAATACATGTTATAGCAGGTCAGAAAGGAGAATTAAGCTATTGTCAGGAGGATATATTTTTTTTTTAGTCACCTGAATAAAGAGCTGACTTCAGATGCAAAGAAACAATTTCAAAACAGTGAAAGGAACAATGAGGCACAAACATTTTTGACAGATGAGATTGGTGTTCCAGACCCTTAGATACAGGATGTTGTTGATTAAGTTCAAGTATATGTTAAGTATCCACAGGCTGTTCTTGTTAATGGTCATAGAGATGTACAACTAGTAGTCACCTCAGGCTTCAAAAATGTCAGACAAATGGTTGTGTTGTTAATTAGTGCTACAGACATAAAAATGGTTTGAACTTTGAATGTGAGAGTGAACTAAAGGTATTATGATTTACATTCATATATGAAAAGGCATCTTTTCCCTTTTAATGGAATCAGAAGAGCAATTGACCTGAGACATTCATGTCTTAGGTGTGAAATGTTTGCAAGCTAGGAGTTTGACATCAAGTACCCTAGTAAAACAGGCATCTTTCCCAGGTAGGTGAAAAATTGAACACGACTGATTTTGGTGACATTATAGAAGTGTTACTCATATATTTTAACATAATGAATAGAAAGTGCATAAATGATGGATAGACTTTATAAATGACTGTAAATAGACTTTGAAATTATCATAAATGTCAAGCTTAAGGATCTTAGGGGATCTCCTTCAACAAAAAGAACTATTTTCTTGAGAAAATACCTGACTTTATTTGTCTTTGTTTCTCCTAAGCCAAAAATAAAGCAAGCAAAACAAAAATTTAGGCTGTGCTTCTTAAAAATGCAAATGAAATAATAGTAATAAAAAAGCCTTAAACTTAGAGTTTGTTGGTTTTACTGAGAAAGCATTTAGCATTTCCTACAATAACTCTTATCTAATAGTTTAAAAGTGCACATTCAATGAGGGAACAGATATTTAACTGGTCTATCTTCATCTATCAGCTTACAGTTTGCTGGATATAGCTTGTTAACATCATATTAACTCAAATTATCCATAGACAAAGGATCTTGGATGATATACCAGGAAAAGCTTAATTCCCACAAACCATGATCATACTTCTTTATTTGTTTTTCTTTTATATATATATTTATTTATTTATTGTTGGATGATGTAAGAGATAAGATAAACAAAATGCATTAATTTGTGGCCCACCAAATATCTCTGAAGATCTGCATCTAAGAAATAGTTCCTCATGATGTCGACAAATAATTCTCTAGACTCTTTCATATATTTTCAAGAAATGTGCTTCACTCTAACTTTAAATTTTTATTTCATAAAAGCAAAGATGTTCTATACAAATATCCTCAGCTCACTCTGTAGCCTGTAGATATCTAATGAATCTTTTCCCTTTTGTAATGCCATTTTATCTAAGGCAGCCAAAGGAAAACCAGACTATGACTCACTTTTCCTGTGTTCAGTGTCTTAGAAATGGCTGTTCCTATTCGTACATTTTCTTAGTCTTATTTATTTAAACATATATACAAAATTGACTTTATGCTACATTATCCAGGCTGGCATCTCTTAGCCAAATAGAACAATGATGGTGTTCCTGGAGGTAGGAAGGGGGGGGGGGGGGGGGGGGGGGGCGGGGCGGAGCGGGCAGAGAAGGAGAGGAGTGTACTGAAGGAACAGGGAGCTGAAAGGAAGAAAAGGGTCCTGCTGTTTGGTAGGCAGCCCTGCTGGGAAATCTCAAACCAAATTCTTTTGAAATAAAGTGTTATTAAAAGTAACTTTAAACCTTCCAGCCAGACGGCTTATAAAAGCATACAATTAAGTCAAACAAATGACAAAAGCACTCTCTCTCCTACCTGTTTCCCCCTTCAGAGAGTAATTACTGCAGGGTAGTCATCTCGTTTTGTGCAAATAACAGTGGAGTGCTTGAACAAGGTGCCAATTTCCCCCTCCCCATCCCAGCCCCTCTTGTTCACTGCTATCAACACTAGCCTGGATAGCATACACAGACAAGAACAAAGGAGGGAGATTTCTATATTTCCTCTTAGTACAAGGTTAATTGAAAATCAAAAAGTCACTTTTTGAATGTCATATTAGCACTGTTAGTACATCAATATTCTTCAGTTCCCTGTCACTGCAGGAGAGCAATAGAGGCAGGGATATATACTTGGATGGGAGGTAATGAAGAAAGGCAGGCAGGAGGGAAGGAAGGAAGGAAGGAAGGAAGGAAGGAAGGAAGGAAGGAAGGAAGGAAGGAAGGAAGGAAGGAAGGAAGGAAAGGAAATGGATTTTTTTAATTTCAGTTAAGATTAACTTCTAGACTTCTAGTGAAGGTTGTTTTCATAGGTGTCCTGGTACTCCCTTTTTTCTATTATTTTCTTATTTGGAAACAGCTTTAACAGTAGGTGAAGTAAACAGCAGTCTGTCATGGTGAAGCTTTCAGATGGCAAAGGATGCAAACATCAATATTTGGCATTCATCACTTACTATCCATATTCCTGTTAAAATTAGCAAGCAGGTGAGAATGATGAATCTAGGTCTCTCCATATTTTATCAAGGACTGAAGAAATTATGGAGGATGATCACTTTATTTTTCTGCTCTGGAAAGTGGTTGAAGCCTAGGTGTTGTTTTTTATTTTGATGATAAACTGTTCAAGTCTGGGATAGTTGCTCATTAGACATTTGCACGGTGCCTTGCTCACCTGGGGCCTCCATCTCTGTTATAGGTTATATGTGCTGCTGAAATAGAAACAATTAATTATAAGACAATGGAGAAACATGCATTAGTGAAATCCATCTTTGTGAAGAGTGTGCACACCAACTTATGTATTCAATATAAAGTTTTCAAAAAAAAAATTCTGTACCATCTTGAAAGTTGTGAATGTCAGTGAAGTGGTGGAGATAAATCACTTTTATTGCCATGGCTGGGGGTGGATTCAAATGGTTCCCTATTCTTCATAGTGGGTCACAATTAAATAATGGGTGGTAACATTGTAATAAAACAGGATGTTAGCTTCATATTGTGTCCTTGTTAACTCACATTTCCATCACCTATCTCTTGAATTCAAGGATGTTTTATCATCCCATATTTACAATGAAAGCTATACGGAAAATTTTCTTTTTGATTGGTGATTGTGCAGTGTTTAATATATTAAGAAAAAAAGAGAGATGACTAAATATTATTTCACACAGTAATTTGTGCTGTAACCCAAACGGTCCGACTTCTTTTTGGTATTTTCTTTTAGCAAAACTTGGGTACAGTTTTGCGTACAGTTTAGTGAAAATAGTTCTCTCCTGCTTGTCCTGAATTTCCTCAGAGTACAGGGCATTTAAAAATGAGAATCTATGTCCTAATCCAAAGCTCATTAATACCAACTGAAATACTTCCTACTAAAGTTTAGAACTGTTCCCTAGAAAATACTTTTTGTCATCACATCTTGTTACTCCATCTTTCTCATATATTTAATGTGGATTGGCAATAAGAAACACAACACGGAAAAAAACAGTTTCAGGCCATGAATGGCACACGGGGTTTGTATTTCTGTATATAATATCCATGCATCTTCTGAACATTTCTTATCTTTATTCCCTTTATTTGTCTAAATGAAGAGTTTCATCCAATTCTGCTTTTTCCAGCAAACATGTTTTGCTATTGCTGTATTCAAAGTACACATTTAATCCATCCAGGTTTGCCATCACAAGCATCAAATGCCTTTTCATAAAGCTGAGTAAGTTCTCAGTCATGCCAAAATTGAAGCTTTCAGTACACAGCTGAAACCAGCTGTGACCCATTACTAAAGCAGAAGAATTTGCTTCCAAGACTGCTGACTGCATGGAGCACATACACCCTTTTTAAGGTTTGCCAAGACAGCAATTTTTTTTTTTAATTTTTTTATTTTACCGTTTTAATTTTGTGTAGACAGCTCTAAAAGCATCTTCCTAGGGGCTGTCCGATCACACAATCCTCTTAGTCTTTCTTACTCTGTAGGAGGGCCATCATATTTCCTACTTTCAGTCAATAGTTGCCTTCTCTCTCTCCCATCTGTGTAATGACTGGAGTCAAGAGGCCAACACCTTACCCACATCCAGAGAAGATGTTATAGCTCAAACTTTAAAATGAGATCTTTTTTTTCTTTCTGTTTTCTTTCAATTCACACATTTCAGGGTGAATTTCCATTCAATTCCACTCATTAGAAATATTTGAATTGACAACATTCTATTTATTGTCTTGGCCACAAAACTTTTTTTTTTTTTTTTTTTTTTTTTTAACCTACAAATGCAAAGTCCTTTCTTTCCAGATTCATTTCTAGATTTCTAGGTTCAGTTGTGACACAGTTCCCAGCTGTTATTTCTGCTTCAGTGCAACTTTCTACATAGCAATGCCATTAATGTGTACATCAAACACTAAATATACAGTGTTTCTGATTCTTTAAAATGAAACGGATAAATTTTTCCACAGAAATACTTACATAATGGAGATACGCAGTGGATGCAGGATGGCTATGTTACTGTTAAGTGATAGAGAAGGGATTAATTAACCCAACACACCTCTTCAAACACACACACACAAATAATAATAATAAAAATTAAATCTTCCTTTGCCTACACATTTTGCACTTGTGATATGCCACTGGCCTCAAGAAAAATACATTTTTTAAAAATTTGCATATATTAGACCAATGTTATTTTCCTTAACACTCTTCATTTAATGTTAGGATGTTCTGACTAAAGTTAAGGACAACTTGAAATAATGGTTCAGAGATCACTACTAATGATTACTATGGTGATTACAAACACTGATTTTTCTTAGGTAGTTTAAAAAAAATATACTCTAACTCAGTTTTGTAAAATCCATGTGGTCCTAACTCTGTGGTTTCTTAAGAGGTCTATATTCTCTGAATGAATTTAAATTTCTATCCTCCTTTGATTGTGATGGAGTCAGCATTCATTGCAGCTTTATATGTATAGTTTATTATAAAGTGTACACTCCATCCATACAACAAGATCATGGCAAGCATCATCATCCCATTTATCTGTCATGACATACAATCTAAGCTGAAGACATCTGAAAAAACAGAAAGCAAATAAAAATAATTTTGAATAGAATTATCTTTACCTTTTTGGCATCAAACAGACTAGAAGCTAATCAGAATTTTCTGTGTTTTACCTCTAAGGGTCTTTGGCTTTTCCTATCAAAGGGAACTCTTAAATTTATATGTTGGGGATTGACCTTCAGTAAAGATTTTCTTTACTCTCTATATTTAGCCATAATTGTGAAGGGGTGGGCATAAAAACATAAAGATAAGAGAGAAAAGAAAAATGTAGAAAAGAAAGAAAATGTGTGAAATGTGTGAAAGAAATGTGTGAAAGAAAAAAGTTGAAGAAGGGTATTTCAAAGTCATGCTGTCTATCTTCTGAAGTGAGTTAAGACATGTTAGTTAACCCAGAAATGCTTAATTTATGACATTTCCCTAGTTTCTGCGAGACTTGTCCCATGTAGTGAACGAGAAATGTATTGCTGCCTGGGGTTTTGGCATGTCCATTGTGTTACTTCCTTCATACTTATCTCCAAACAGATTCCAGATAATACCCTTTTTCATCATTTTGAGAATTCACATATAAATGTGAACTAAGTGACAAAGTAGATTCCATTCTCTAAAATGGTTCAAATTAATCTCAGTGACCAATTTGTGAAGATATAGCTAGATGTGTGCAAGGAGGGCTGGAACAAGGGTCCCTAGTTTGCATATATTCTCAGAAGATCTGATTTAGGATGAAAGTAAGCCCTTGCCTATGCTGTGTGTATCTTTTATTTATCAGTTACAGTTGGCCTTGCCTCTGTTTTAGTCATCCTCATGCCAGCTGTCTAGTTGAAACTTATTACTTGTGCCCCATTTAAAGTCAAAACAGAAAGATGAGTTCTCCCAAAAGATGTCTCACTCCATATATCTTAGACATCTAATCAAGCATTTAGTTTTCTCCATTCACTGGAGACAAATCTAAACCGTCTTAGAAAAAAAAGCTACTCCTGCTCATAAAATGTTAACTAAAATGGATGTTAACATTAACATCTCTTAATAACTCAGTGAAAAATAATCAGATCAATAGAAATATTTTTTGCTGAGTTCATATGGGTTTGGGATAGGACCCTAAGGATTTATTTATTTATTTATTTTAATTTATCATTTTTTTTTCCTTAACCCATTTTACTATATATATATATATATACTGAGCTCCTTTTCCTACTGATTTTTAAACCCTTTCAAGATAACAGTCTGATATTGATTAACTTTTTCTATATATTACTAAAATATTCCAAGCTTTATTTAGATATTTTTGTCGTCCTCTATAGCAATACTTTCACTAGATATACTAGGATAAATACTTGCATACTTCAGGATGTATTTTTGCACAATTTGATATATCACTTCCAAATAACCTCCAAAGCATGGAAAAATAGGAAAATTGGTCATTTCCTTGAATAATAGAGCTGTTAGAAAT
>NC_049198.1:6379463-6526444 GCF_009769625.2 Cygnus olor | reverse complement strand
CTTAAATGCCTTTGTGAATTTAAACCTAAGTCATTTATACTGGCATTCTGTCAGGTTAAAAAATGTAGCAGGCTCAGACAGGTCTTAATAAGACAGGTCTTAATTTTTGCACCTGTAGAAAATTCAAATACTTAATGAAAATAGCAGCCCTCTAAACCTAAATGTAGGTGCTGTCTAGGCAAACTGGCAACTAAATCGAGCACCAACATTTGACGGTAAAGGAAACCTTTCTGTGTATTTGTGTCCCTTTGTCAAGGTGTAGAAGGCCATGAAGCAAGAGACGTGACACAGGACAGAGCTAAGCTGTGGCTGTGGTGCTCAGACAGGGTTACCTTTAGGACTCTTTTACTTAGCCATGCTCAGATATCATCCAGAACCTCTTTCTCTAAAAGTCCATTTGTGATTAAAAAAAAAATAAAATCAGAGTCATAGCTCTGTCTGAGCTGTTTGCACTGGATATTGTGCACACAGAGCAGGTGAAAATCCAAAGTAAGCAAACATGGTCTGGGCCGAGCTGCAAAAAGAGCAGTGTGAGAGACTCGCAAGGTCTGCCTGTGCTTTCCAGGCATGACAAATTATGTTCCCATGCCTATTCAGGGATCTAAATCCTTCTGGGTTCTAGCCCAATATCATATGGACAATGACCTGAAGGTGTTTAGGAGGAGAACATGCAGATTAATGTTTCATCAGTAGTCCTTCTATCTTCTGTCAGCACACAACCTTAGTGTTTAAGTCTGTATATTCTTTAAAAAGGACTTTCATTAATTTGTCTAATCACTTTTGAATCTGTTTGATGTGGCTGGTATCCACAAGTTGCTGTGGCAGCAAGTTACACAATTAATTATGTTTTATGTAAAAGTACGTTCCTTTGTTTGGCTTTAGAACTTCCCATCTGATAATTCTGTTTGAATACCTATAATTTTTTTGCCATGAGAAATAATAAATACTCATTTGCTATTCTTCTTCACAATTTAGAGATCTGTCTCAATCCTTTCAGACCTTTTTTGTCTAAGCAAAAGATCTTTGGCTTTTTAATCTTTTGTACTGAAGCAATTTCATATGTTCAGTCGTCCTTGCCTGCATCTTTCCAATGGTTGTTTTATTCTTTCTGAGAAGTGAAAGGAGAACTAGACAGAATGCACCCTGTGTTCAGTGTGGATATTCCATATAGGAGAATAAGGATTTTTTTTATTGTTATTTATTTCTTTCTCATCGATTTCTGATGTGCTGTTACAGAAATACCAACATAAATGCCCCATTGTAGATGCTGTTATGCCAGCGTAAGATGCTTTGTGATACATGGGAACGGGAACAAACCACACTAGCATCAAGGAAAAACATTATAAAAGTCAAAGTGCATCCACTATGAGGGCTGCAAACTATCAGTAATAACAATAATAGCAATGATTTCTCTTTTTCTGAGATAAATTGTACCAATAGTTCCATGCTTGGAGTTCATGCTCATACCAGCCATAAACCAGAGTCACCCAGGAAAATGTTTCAGTGTATGCTTGATTCTAAGCTGTGAATAAATCTAAGATATTCTTTCATTTTGCAGGGAGAACTTATCTGCTTTTCATCTGTACAAATGCTTTGCTGGGTCAGGGCCCAAAACATTTGAACAAATATTTATCAGATATTTCATAGAATTTTCCAGCTCTGCTGGGAGCCAGATTCATTACAGCCCTGCATGTTCTTATGCCAGAGGTGAAAATGAGCCTATCCTCTTATACTTTGGAAAAGAACTGATTTATCTGATTGGAACCAGGAACCTAAGTTTGAGCACATTAGCAACTCAGTTATGTGTCTAGTCTGTGCACACAATAACCAGATTTGTATTTGAATAGTGCAAAGCTTTTCATCCTGATGGCTTAGTACAGAGGTGTAATCCCCTGCAAAATGGATTACTTTTACAAGCTGGATTCTGTAAATAAGGCAGTGGGTAGCATTCATGGCTGTCTACAATGAATTTGCCATTCTGGGCCAGGAATCATACTAGGGCTTGGTGTGATCCCAAACCCACACTACTTTATCCATCTGTAATTTGATCTGTAGGCTGCTCATTACAAATGCCATCTCTTCTTCCTCCACATGATATTTTTGTCCTTGAAAAGGTACCCTGGATCCATGTGATCCTGCCACAGTCCTGGATAGGCTAAGTGCAAGTAGCCAAGACATTCTCAAATATGCATAGCAAGCAGGTTCTGGTTTTCATTGGTGGTTTGAACCTGAAGTTTCTCCATCGTTTCCCAAATATTGACTCAAGGCCACATGTAAGAGCAGGCCAGCATAAGATAGATGCAGAAGGATTTTTGTACACGACTTTGAGCTTCAAGTGACATTTTAAATGTAATAGAGCTGATAAACTATGTTAGTTATCCTTCCAATCATGTTTTCAAACTCTTGGGTAGTTATAGAACTGGGCAAGTGTATATATATATATATCTTTATAGACTCAAGCTCATGTTTTTTTGCTAGTGGCTAGTGTGGAGCGAAGCATTAGGTTCTGTCTACCTATCCAAAATATGATGGGAGCAACACCCTTCTATCTTGTATGATTCATTAATGATTTAGGATTGCATTTATGTTAACTCTACCTTCAGATCCACTAGCTGGATTTTAGCACCCGTCTCCCCATATAGTTTCACTTAGAAAGTTGATCATCCACCTCCTCCTTGATGTTTTGAATATATTCTCCCTAGTCTAGCTGGTTATTCCTTGTAATACCCAGAATTCCTCATATCTGAGGTTACTAGTTTTATTTAAAGTCTGTCAAGTTTTTGCTGGAATTCTCTTGGTGTCTAGTGATATTAACAAGATTTTATTTTTATTTAGGGATTTTTTTTTGAATGTATTGATGAAAATAGGTTTCGTTTGAACACAATAGAGGTCCTTAAATTCGATGTTCATGTTACTTTCCAGCCATCATTAGCTTGTCCTTTTGCTCATTAAAACAGGCATAAATGCTCTCTCACCAGTTTCCATGGATGTATTCATACAAGCACTCTTATTCTCCCTGGCTTCTTTGGCGAGCAGTAATTTACAATGCTTTATTTATTTATTTATTTGGTATTATTATTGCTTCCCATTAAACCTTAAAAAATTTTGCACTTGTGTGGTTGCTGGGCTATTGAAGAAGAGCCACAAGACCTTGTTCCAGAGGAAAAGTTAACCATGTTGTTGATAAAAACTGGAATCAAAAGCGTTCCTAGGATTCAGCTAAGTGAAATGGGGTGGCAAGAGGTGGGGATTTAACTCCAGGGAGCTTAGAATATTGCCAGGGGATTTTAGCCAGCTTGTTTGCTTTCTGAAGAATGAGATAATGGTGGTACACTGGACTAGAAGTAAAATAAAAATTGCTCTAATGTCTCAAATCCTGGTTTTCAAACTGAGAAGTCTCAAATAAAAGATATTGTTACAAACAGAATGACTCATTTGGGGCTGAGCTATGATAGCCAAGGAACTTTTCTTCATCTTCTGTTGTTAATAGAAATCATTTAACTGAGTTAGCTCCTAGTTGTCTTTTCATTTGCATAAATGTGAAGCGTCACTTTCTTTCCCCTTAAAATGCACAGATATTTTACTCTTCTGATTTACTGTCGGACTGTAGAGATGTCCTCTGAAGGGACCCACATTTTTGACTGTTTGTTTTACACCCCCAATGTAATAAAGATGAAGCTGAAGTCTGTTGACAGCACTTGTGAGACTTTGGAATTCTGAATTTCCAGCATCAGGGAAAAACTAGATAGATAGATAGATATCCCCTGCATAGCTGCATATGGAATTTAATTCAGTAAATATAGAACTAGAAGTAATAGAAATATATAGCAGTTGGCTTCTTCAGTAGATTATTTTCATGACAGAACAAGGGGGTGGAGGCAGCTGGAGCAAGTCATAAAGAAAGGTACCTTCCCTTTGAAAAATTATATTATTAACAGAATGTAATGGTTGTGACACTGAGTGGACTGACAGCTCCAGAAAAGATAAATCTTCAGTTAACTCTGAGAGTCCAACTGCATTACAGATGCAGAACTGCCAGAGGGACCAATTACAGTAAGGTTGTCTCCTGACACACCTGCTTACAAACCTGTTTCAGTCTGAAGTATAGATAGAAACTGCACTATGCTTATATTCAGATGCTACAAATAAGACATGGCCAAGTTTTAAGCTCAGTGACAAAGCATGGTTAAAGCTATATTTACAACTTTGACCTGTTACGGCAGAGAAGGGCTTAATCATGTTAGATCTGTGGCCCTGGCAATGTCGATGGACCTGTTGATGGTCACACAAATCCTGCATTCAGACTTGTAAGTTGTTTTGAAAAAACATTAAAGACACAAAGGCTTTTCTGAATATATATCAATTGCTGTGGTTTGGCCAACCATGGAAAAGGGTCTTTCACATACAAATTTTCTCCACCTTCTGGAACTTCTGCCATCACTTTCAAAATGCAACTCTTAGAGAAAAAAAAAATATATATATTTATATGCTATATATAGGCAGGTTTCAGTGCCCAACTGTAGCATTCAATTTTGAAGCTAAAATGGAAACTTTTCCAAATATGAATTGCATTCATATACAGGGCTTTGTTTCAACTGCCTGAAACAACATGCTAAAAAGATTTACAAGATACTTATCACTCCCTCATCTCTTTCACAAAGTAATTGATGATCGCTGGTGACTTATGAACAAGAGGCAAAGACTCTTTCTCTGGGAAACCATATTTGTTTCTACAGAGAGTAGCCAACCCTTACTTCAGGAGTGGCTTCATTTATTGTTTCTGATCCCATGCTACATCTGGGTGAGATTTTTATTTTTATTTTTTAAAGAAGGTGTTGTTTCTATCTGAATTTTTTTAGTTCATCTAATTGGAGATAAAGGCGAGGTACAATCAACACTGACATCAAACTCTCCCATTGTCTATTATTTTCTATTGGATTCATTTACGACATCTCACTTTAAAAGAGTTTTTAAATGGAGTTCAGCTCTTAAACATGAACTTTTATTTTTGACATATGTAACTTCACACATTTTCTGGAACAACTGTTATTTTTACCTGGAAGTGAATTGTAAATATCCAGAAAAAGATAGTGAAAATATTCTCTTTTTAAGTTACTAATTCTAATGGCAAAGATAAGAACTCTCTTTGATGGTATATCTGTACCCTGCAATCTTCATTAACTGGGTGAAAAGATGAAAGATCAGATTTTTAAGTCAGGTACCTCAGTGAAACTCCGTTGTTGTCATCTTGAGTAACTGAACACAGAAAAAAAAAAATAAAATAAAATAAAATCCCAGCATCTGATTTTCTGTCTTTTCTCTTTCTAAAAATTGCCTAAAATTTCCACAACAAGAACATAGCCATCTGGGGTCCATTGCCTGTATCATATTTGCTCTCTGCATGGAGACAGATTAAAATTTTATGTAAGTCATCCCCGTAGGGGGAAGTCCTGCTACCTGTTAGCACGGTGCCTGATTCTTCCAAAAATTAAATAAAAATCTATGTCTTTAATGTTGCTCACTGAATTACAAATCAGGGAGCTGGCACATCTCTCATTTTATTCATCCTAATTACAATTGCCCTGTCACTGAGATGCCAGCTTGACTAAGAGCAAATCAGGTAGTGACTCCCCAGGGTCTTCTTTGTAACAGGAAGGCTGTCTCTAGTGGCTTCAAAATGACAATTTCCTCTCTTTTACTTCAGAGTGGAGTGTTTCCCCTGGACAGTTTCACATTTGATTATTTTCACTAGCCTCTCTGTCTTGAGTTGCTTGATTAGCATCTCAGTCACCTAAGAAATTAGACTAAAGTTTGTGCCTTGGAAGAAAAAAGTGGAGGAAAAAAAAAAAAAAAAAAAGAGCTAGTGAAAAATGATATGTCCAATAAGAAAAGAGATGATGAAGGTGTAGGAGAAAAGAAATTCTGAAAAAAAAATGTGTTTTTTTTGTTTGTTTGATCGATTTTTTTTTTTTTTTTTTTTTTTTTTTTTTTTAACTGCATCACCTCTGAAGGAAAGGCTGGCTCCTTGTTTGGGGAGTTCTCTTTACTCTGAATATTCCCCTGCAGAAATGTTAATGGGATAGAAAATAATTTACACTCCTGTCTGATAATGTATTCATCTATTGTTTTGAAAGGCAACTTGAAAAATTATGTCATAAACCCAATCAAGTGTCAGAATCTTTGGCTTCTCTCTAGGAGTGGGACTATTGATTCAGCTGTGTAATAGTAGAACCTCAAGATTTAAGATTCTGATTGTAATCTTTTTATCTTGCCATGTTAAACACAAGGGGAATATATACACATGTATAAACCGCGGAGAGAGTTGTGTACAAAACAATGCAAGACAAACATAAACCCATGAGGAAAACCAACATGATTTTTGATCATGAGTTCAGTCATGTTGCTGAGGAATATCCTACCGATCTCATTGTGTTTGGGATGAGTTTGCTTATTCTCAGAGAAGGCAGCGAGCCTCCTTGGTGTTGTAGTATTTTGTGTTAAAGGTCTGTGTGCAAAAGCCAGAGCTCAGAATGGGTACCTGAGACATGTGAGCCTTGCTGAGGTTAAAAGCTGTGGTTGAAAGCTCTGTCTAATCCATCTGTCTTTCCTGACTTGAATATACCTGATACCTTAATTCCTAGACATCAAATGTAAGAATTAGGTGAGCGCAAATGGTGTCCAAAGAGAGAGCAAATGATCTCATTTTTGTGAATCACTGGTATGGCTGTGTTCTTCTGGGTTGTCTTTGTTGCTTCCTTTTCCCATGTACAGTGCAATAAGGAAAGAAATGAATATATTTTGGAGAAGATACAAGTCTGCATCTTATCTTAATGTCACTTCTACAAGAATTATAGAGGGAGTTTCATCTAAACTGTGATAATGAACAGAAGATTTTCCGCTAGGTGTATGAGTTTTTGGATTAAGCTGGTATTCAATTACATGTTAGTGTTCCTGTACATTTCTTATCCCCACCCAAAAAATTTACAAAAATAAATCTAGAAGTTAGTATCATATTAACTCAACCTGAAGTGAAAGATGGAATAATTTACAGTGTCCAGTCACACTGATCAAATGATTACCGTCTTTACATCTCCTTGCAAAATATTCCCATCTTTCACTAATACATCTAAATTTCTGCCATTTCAGTCAAACTGAAATTTATTAGTGCCCACTTACCTAGATTTACTTGTGAAATAATTTGCATGGCTTCTGTCAGTGCTATTTGCATATCTTTATTATGAATACTGCTTATTTGGGGGCAGATTTGATTTATGACTGTTTGGCATGGTGTATCCAGTTATTTAGTTTTAATTTCAGATTTACAGAAGAGGAATGAGAGAGTCAGTAATTTTTTTTCTCCTGATGCAGAATATGTGTAGACCAAAACAACAGAATATGAAAATATTTTGTTTTGTTTTATTTTGGTTTTGGGGCTAAGTTTTCAAATGCAAACGATTACATGTCTGGTCAAGTCTTTATATCAATTCAAAATCATTCTTTCCTATGTTCAGCTCAGATCAAAACTGGTGTAGAAACTTGAAGGGAAAAACATAAGTACTGAATGAAACGTCACAAGGACAGAAAAGCAACAGCAACTGGAAAATTCTTTTTCTGCTGTAGGATCTTCATCCTTACTATAAAGAAAAGTCATATAGTCTTCAATAGTGACACCATGACATGCTTCCTTTTGCTTTCTTTTTTGCAGCATATGTTAAAATCCATAGCTCACCTTTGCTTACAGGAAGATGAGGCAATTGCTCTTTGCACTTACCTGTTTATATAATTCTATATTTATCATTTTTTGGCCTCGGATCACCTATTGTTTAAGTATGTGGGTGAAAGACAGCCATATTTACCTTCTCCTCCTCGAAATCAAGTATATAATTTTGTTTCACTGAACAGAAAAGCATTTTGACATGTTTGGAATCAGATCTGGCTTCACAGCCTAATTTCAGGTTCAGGAGTGGATTTGAGACTGCAGACTCCTGGTAACAGGACTAGAAATGATAGAACATAACTTGGATGCTACAGCATGAATGCTTCTTCCTACAGGGTTTTGCATTATGCATGTGAAGGATTATCATCTGAGATCTGCACTTGAATATACTACCTACATCTAGTGATATTAAGAGTCTGAACTGGCACTTTAAAATAATTTGCAAATCAGGTATATATGGGTGTGGAATTCATAAAATTTAAAAATAGGCATCTCAAAGGTAGGTCTCAGATGCAGAACATGGGATTACAGGGGATTCACTCAGACTCAAAGGAAGGAGAAGCATTTCCAGAAAGTAAGTAATGTCATCTGTTACAGAGAAATATCTTAGACTGATTAAAACTCTGGCTATTCTTAAACAAGCATGGAGAAGTATTCCCAGATGAAAGATATAATCAGTAGTTCAGCCTCTACTAAATTAGACAGAATAAAGGGTATCTTATATATGCTATTGTAATCATTTAATGTTTTTGTTTGGTTGGTTTGGTTTGGTTTGGTTAAATAAAATAGTTATTTCGGTGAGTTTTGTTTAGGTTGAATTGCAGTAGAACTAGTACTTCAACACCTGTGGAAAATACTAGGCTCTTTAATGGTTATGCAGTCAAAGAATAATCAATTACCTGAGACTCCTTCTTCTTCATCGTGGGAAAAAGTCCTTGCAACACCTTTTTGCAGCAAAATAATATTATTAGCCTTTTTACATGTGATGACAGAGTATGCAGATCTTTTGAGTATTACTTGGTGATCTTGCACCTGAGTAAGAATAAAATCCAGGCACCCTAAACATCACTATTGTGCTCAATTCGTAAAGTGTACTTCTTTAGAAGTCAACTTTTCTGTGGTTTCTAGAGACAGTGACATCCTGCAAGCCAGCCTAATATGAACTGGGATGAAAAGCAATTTTATAAAGATGTGTTTGCTTTAGGACTCTTTCAGCTTCAGCTTTTTCTCCTCTTCTGTCCCTGCTTTTATTCTCTGGCATAAGGTAGATTTTGACCTAAGAGAGTGGCTTTTTGAGAGACTGATAATGGTGCGGGTAATGCAGTAGCACAAGGTCTACTAAGCTAACTTTCCTCCTACTGAAGAAAATTACTGCTAGGTTATGGATGAATTTTATTTCTCTGAGGATTGCAGGATACAGTCCTAAACCTATCTCCCTTCTGAAGTAAGGATACCGTCAATGATGTTATTTGACACAACTTGTGCTTTTGTGCCGTTCATTTTAGAATGCTATTGTAAAAATTCTTCATTCTCATTAGCTGGTTGCTATGTCATTAACTCACTATAGAGCTCCCATAATGTCCCATTACACTGTACTTTCAAGCTTTTGGCTGTTAATTAAGCATGGAACATTCTCGTTTGTTACAGGACTGAAATTAAAGGAAGGAAAACTTAAATTATGAATAATACTGTCAAATAATAATAATAATAGTAGGATTAATGGACACCCAACTATGTACATAGTTAGCCTAATTCCAATGAGAGGGTGATGGTGAATGTTTTATCAGTGTCACCAAGACCCCGTAGTATAATTACAGACCTATTTGTTCAATGCTTAGCGTGTGCTATTCATTATATTATGTGAAGAATTAAGCCTCTGTTTGGGAGAAAAAATAAAAAAATTAAAAAAAAGTAAAATTCAGAGCAAACATTTTAAAACTGGTTTGGATGGGATCTTTTATGTTTGCTTTGTTGAGATGGTTTTTTGCTTATTTTCATTGTCTTCTTCTTCTCCTTAGTTTTGATCAGGAATTAAAATGTCAGCATGACTTCCACTATTTTCATGAGCAAAATGATACTGTAATGAAAGCAAGCCTCAAAAATGAAAAGGAAGAACAAGAAAAAAAATGCGCTTGCTTCCAAAAGTGTCCCCAAACAAAGATCTTTAAAGTAGCAGTAATAATGTTATCTCTAGATTATATAGGTATGATTTAACCAAGTCTTTCAGCCTTCTGCCCACTTCTAGGTACTACATAACATCATTCAGTGAAGTCAGATGTTATTCTGGCCAGCTAAATGTCAAAACAGAATATATGCCTCTTGAACCTGTTTCTCTTTAAAACTGTCTCCAAATCAGCTTACCTAATTTTCAAAGGTAATTTTCAAAATTTTCCTATTTATATTGTTACAGTCTCAATTACATATATTTCATATTTTCTTGGTTGTCTGCCTATGCCATTACAACTTCTGAGCATTACAGCAATTGAGCATTGAGCATACATGGATCAGAAACTGGCTGCTTGTCACCAGACATGCTTACTTAAGTCTAGACATCTTCATTTTTTCCCTTTTAACAACATTTTTTTTGACAAAAGTTATACTAAGCAGTAAGTAGTCTTAGGAACACAAGCATTTTGGTCAGAAAGGGCTTTTGGAGGTTGTTTGTTTGAATTTCCTGCTTAAAACAAAGCTCATTTAGATCAGGTTCTTATCTTTCCTCACAATGCAGCATCTTCAATAGATCTGGAGCAGAGTCCTGGGGATGGAAAGAGGAAAGGATCCTAAAACATCAGACAACTTAAATATGCATCTGTTTGGTCAGGAGCTGGATGAGAAAGGGTGTACCAATCTAGAAAACACTTTATTATTTAAAAACATATTTTTCTCCTGTATCTTCTCCCATCCTTTACTGAAGTGCAACATGAAAGTAGCTGAATTGACTTCCGTTGTGGAAGGTACAGGCACAGGACAGTCTTCTGGTGAACACTTGTTGAAACGAGTAATTCTTAAGAATGAAAAAGATACACCTGAAAATGAACAACATGCAGGTGAGCAATAATTTGAATTTGGATGAACGACCTCATGAGGAATCTTGTCTGTCTGGACTGCATTTTTTGTTTCTTTATTTGTTTTTAGTTTTGATCTTGACAAGAATGTAGATTTAAGATTCATGAAGTCTTCAGTAGTTTGAGTTGCAGCAGAAATAAGTACTTCACCTTTTAAGCCATTGGTTTGGATGCCTCTGTATTTTCTTGTCAAATTCCCCTATGTTCCCTTCTTTCCCTAAAGCAAATAAAACAAAACCATGTTGCTTCAAAATCCTCCCAGCAAACTTCCTTACTTCTGAACAATATTTTTTTGGATGAGGGTCAAAGCTAGACAGATCACATAGTACATAAAAAACATAAAGGTTAGTGTAAATAATATTCTTCCTTCATCTCTGTTTCCCCTATCAACAGTTAATTCTTTGGGCTTTATTCAATTTTTTTGTTTTATCACTTTGAAATCAAATTTGGAAGTGCATTCCAGGAAGGTTAAAGACTGTAAGAAAATCTGGTTGTTGGAAGGCAGGGGCTTGAAAAGAATGCTGTGATTACAGTAGTGCTGTGATACCTGTTAGTTATACAAGCAGCTACTTTGGCCTTGGTATTTTATCTGACACATCTTGACATGGAACTTAAAAGACACTTCAAAAATCTTCCTCCTTTTTCCCCTTGATGCTGGTAACCATGAAGACACCTGAATGTCTATACGTGACTTAGAAGTTTCAGAGACCTTTGAAATAGACTATTGACACTCTGCCCCATTATTATGATTCTTCCATCTATTTAGTCCCTATGACACTGTGGAAAATGTCTCATTTGCTGCCTATCATAATTCTACCTTATTTTAAATAGCAGCTTATAAACTAAATGAATATTATTATTATATAAATGTCGTATTATTTATAACAGTTTATTAAATAATATTATTTTCTTTCCTTGGTGTAGTCAGTATAGTTTCTTAATTATTTTTCAGAATGAATGTTTCCAGCCTGTGTTTTTAATTTTTCCCAGTATCTATGCATTTTTTGCAGGTGTATTTCTCAAGTTCCTATTTTTTTCATAGATCTTTGCAATTTTATATCTCTTGAAAAGTTGGAATTTTCAAGGTCTTCATCCTTGCCCTAATCCAGCAGCTACTGAACAAGGATAAAATAGCTTGATTAAGAAAAGATCTAAGTTCGACACTTTGCTTGTGTCTAGTAACAATTATTTATAGTGAGTGTTTATATTTCAGCATGATCATTATTATTAGCACTGCTGCATTTTCAAATACCGAAGAAATGCTGCTGCAAACTGCAGTTTATTTGAATATTAAAATTCCATACCCTTAATTCTTTGAACAGAGTGGTCAAGGGAATAGATAACTGTGACAAAAACATCCATTTACATTCATGCAATAGATCTAAAACTACCAAAATTTATAGTGCTGTTCAGATCTGTCCTTTATTTATCATGATAATAACAGTAACTTATTTTTATAGGACAATGTTCCATGAAACAGGATGAAATGAATAGGACAATAATCCTTGTTCTAATTTTTTAGTAACAGACTAAAGCAAACAGGCTTTCAAAGGATAAAATGTCCTTTTAAAATATGTGCCTCTATCCTTCTCCTCCCCTCTACAATCTTTGCCTTCACAATGTTTCTGAAGTCTTCTCTCTTCCCAGCGTCCAGTGACAGTTGTCCCCTCTGTACCAGCATTTCTGCTCTTATGGCTTTCTTAAACTCCAGAGATGGTACCTTCTCCCTCCTAAATTCAGCCACATGTTTCCCCTGTCTGCAAAGTCTCTGATCTAAAGAGCAACTCCCTCATCCAGAAAGACTGGTTTGCTGTGATTTTTGTTTTTTCTTTATAAGTGCATGCATGTGTGAGTGAATTTCCAGATGATTTCCAACATGCAGATCACAGTAAGGGTCGAGTCCCACACCTGAGGGCAGTGAGCAGTATGTAGTTAGAATGGGAAGGGAGGTGGGTAGTCTAAAATCAAAATTACGTAGAACTCCTGTCTGTCTGTCTGGTTAGGAGAAACTAACATTCATTTTATACTATGAAGTCTGCATAATTTACCTCCTAAAACTGAAGAGCACAAACCAGGCTGCAAAGTCACTTAGCATCCTTAGAAAACTAAGAAAATATCCTCAGAAAATTAATTGTAGATGGTGACTTAGTGACTGGTGTACCTGAGTTAAGAACTTATTCTGAAAATTGCTGATTTTTGAGAAATAGTATGTTTCTTCAGCTTCAAATAGAGTCAAAAGGGACTGACAGCACTGCTGAGAGCTACATTAGGCATCACTTTTCTTCAAATCACCCTTACAGACTGTAAATAAACAAGCTGTTTTGGCAGCTTCAAATTTAAGTTTGTAATTATAATAATAACATAGAAATCCTAGCCAATCCCATTTTCTTTTCACCATAAGACAAATACCAGTATGTCAGAGAAGGTTGTGGGTGTTTTTGTTTGTTTGTTTTGTTTTTAATAGTCATTCACTTCACTAGGAAGTAGCAAAAATCACAGGTCTCTTATAAGCCTTGAAGTAATTTCAGTCATATTCTCATACATAATTGAAATAAGAGGTAATGTGGGGAAGCAGGAGTGGATAAAATTTCTACAACTGAAACATGATGGGGGAGGGTAGGAGGGTTTTTCTGTCACAACTGAAAAACCCAGCTCTTTCCTAAATCATAAATGTCATCTGAAGTGAGGCAACATTCAGCTGAGAGAGGTTACCCAAAAGTGGTAACAATGAGTATACAGACTTGAAGACTATAGGCACCAAATGCAGAGCCAAAGAGTGTAAACCACATGACTATTTGTAAAGGAAAAGAGGAAAGTGGATGGCATGGAAGAACATGAAGAGAATACCAGGAACAGATAATACTAAATGATGCTATACCAGAAAGATCAGTCTTGGTCTTTGTGGCATCTTTTGTTCATGATGAATGCCAGCATCCTCTGGGATGGTGTTTAAAAAAAAAAAAAAAAAAAAAAAAAAAAAAGGACTGTAGCACTTCAGACACGGAACACGAAAGTTCCCCCTCATGCACACCATCTACACTGTGAAGAACATAGCTTCAACAAGACATTTTTGACACTTGACTAGCAACTCTGTTATCTAACAGCAGTGGCAACCAATTATCACTTTAAAGACATCAGGAGAAATTGTCAAAAATCGCTCTTACTGGAAAAGTCAGCACAGAATATTCCGTTTTAGTACAGAACATTCATGCCAAATCAGTTTGCTTGATCAAACTGAAATGAGAAACTTTCATTTGTGGCCACCTTGCTAATGGGAGGTATGGCTGACCACCTGATACCCTCTTTTCCTTTCTAACCAGATGTGTCTCATGGACCCACCTCCTAGAAAAAATCCCAGTCTCCCCCTTTTCTGAATATATACCACTGAAATGTGTGATGAGGACTGTGTTCTAACTAAGAATTTAGATTTGATTGCAAATAAAAACTAAAATTAGATTAGATTTGGCATTATGAAGAATGAACCATCTAAATTAAAACTTCCTGGTTGAGTCTTCTGTATTTCTGTATATGAAATGGCCTCAAGTTACACCAAGAGAGGTTTAGGTTGGATATTAGGAAAAATTTCTTCACTGAAAGGGTTGTGAAGCATTGGAACAGGCTGCCCAGGGAAGTAGTTGAGTCACCATCCCTGGAGGTGTTCCAACATCGTGTAGATACAGTGCTTAGGGACATGTTTAGTGGCAGACTTGGCAGTGCTAGGTCAGTGATTGGCCTCGATGATCTTAGAGTTCTTTCCAACCTAAATGATTCTATAATTCTATGATTCTATTTTACCACATGTTGTTTTGCTGTTTACTTTTTTTTTTTTTTTAATTCCTAGCATTTTTTATGTGTATATATTTATATATGCTTAAATACCATTTTTTTTTTTTTTTTTTTTTTTTTTCAGGGGAGTGAGAATCAGCTTAAGGAAAAATAAAATAAAATAATAATTAAAAAAAACAGTTATTGCCAGTTCTCTTTGAAAACAAAACTCAGGTTTTCTAGCTAGTCAGTGTTTGGGGGGCTTTAAAATATTTTGGTACAGCTGTCATAACAACATTCTGAAATTATCAGGCATAGGGAAATCAGGAGATCTAGGCCTAATTCTATAATCCTATTTCAAGACTGTAATCCAGTGATCGGTGAAACTTGAAATTTCTCCAGAAAATAAACTTTTTTGAATTCTTCTTTTTCATAAATCAGAATGAATTGTTTAAACATCTACATTATCCGCAAAATTAAAGTTCTGACAAAAAGAAGTCAACATGACTTTATTAAGGCATTTAATTCTGATAAGACAAGGTGCTTCCTTTGCCCATGAGATTTAATTCTACTGATATGAAACTTCATAGGAATCATTTTAACCAGGTTTTTGGTGAACATAGCAGTAAAACTGGTAAAGTGTTTATTGTCGTTTAGCCCGGCTGGCAGTCAAACACCACACAGCCGTTCGCTCACCCTCACCCCTCCCTCTCCGGGATGGGGGAGAGAAACGGGAAAGTGAAGTCTGTGAGTTGAGATAAAGACAGTTTATTAAGAAAGGGAAAAGAATAACAACAATAATAATAATAATAATTGTATTAATAGTAATAATGTGTACGAAATAAGTGATGCACAATGCAATTGCTCACCACCTGTTGACCGATGCCCAGCCTATCCCTGAGCAGCTGGCCCCCCCCTCCACCCCGGCTAGCCACCCCTATATATTGTTCAGCATGACGTCAGATGGTATGGAATACCCCTTTGGCCAGTTTGGGTCAGCTGTCCTGGGTCTGTCCCCTCCCAGCTCCTGCTGCACCCCTAGCCTGCTCGCTAGCAGGACAGAGAGAGGCTGAAAAGTGCTTGGCTTGGTGTAAGCACTGCTCTACAACAATTAAAACATCAGCATGTTATCAGCGCTCTTCTCATTCTAATCCAAAACATAGCACCCTGCCAGCTACTAGGAGGAAAATTAACCCTGTCCTAACTGAAACCAGGACAGTGTTTCATTTGGAAAATCAGCATTTCTGACAGAAAATTTTTGCATCATAAAAAAGTTCTATTTGCCTTAATGTAATTAATGCTCAGAAGTTGATTCCTTTTGAACAAAATGGGATTGATTATGTGAATAACATTTCTTTATATTAATCAGATTTTCTAGGCAGATCCATTACCTCCCTTTTTGTACACATCCTTTGACTTCCAATGTGCACTGGAGATTGCGCTATTTATGACAAACTTTCTAGTGCCTAAATCATCTTTAATGCCTAAGGCAGACCACATCTTTGCAGACCACTGTCTGCAACAGCCAAGTGAGAGATAGCATCCTGCTTTTTTCATGTAGTCAAGGCAAGCAGTTCTGGGACTAAATGTCTCCCTGTGCTAAGTAGGAATACTGGGACAACAACAGAAAAGGAAGCAACCTTCCCAGGGGAAATCCGTGGTCCACAGGCTGTCATTCGTATCATTCTGCTCTTCGATAATAATTGACCATCAAGTAATAATATGTTATAATTGCATCACTTTTAGTTACATTCTGGAGTGGCTTAAAAATACTTGAGAACTGTCAAGAGCTGGTAAGAAACTGCAAAGAACTTGTTGCTGGATTTTGGTCTGAATTAATTTTTCTTTTTCCTTTTTTTTTTTTTTTTTTTTTTTTTCCCTGAGAGGGGAGTGAGGGTATGGATGATGGAAAAAAGCAGTCTTTTCATTTATATGATAATACATGTCTTTCATAGACAGTGAGAGGCCTACAATAGAATGTTATTAGGTAACCTTCTGTCTATAGAGATGCTTTGAATACAATTCTTCTCCAGTGTTATTAAGTTACCTCCTTTGTTAACCAACCAGTTTTGGTCAGTCCCACAAAACATGCCTCAAATAAGGTGCACCTGTACAACAGAACATTTCCTGTAAAGTTTAACTATGAAATAGTACATTTTCATATTTGAAATAGGGACATTTATTAATAGCCTTAATGCTTTATCCAGGCACAGAAAAAAAAAAAAAAAAAAAAAAAAAAAAAAAAAAAAGGAAACCTTTAAGGACGTTTGTAATAGTTCTTTTATTCTCCAAGGCAAAATCACAAGTTAGGATTATTTTTACTTGGCTCTAGCTACCTGAATGTTAACCTTTTAGCTTAAGCTGTCACCTAGAAACTGTGTGTCAACGGAAAGTGACATCTAGAGACAGTGATTCATCCCACCTATCCAGATACTGATCTCAGGATGAGATGAATCACATCTGGAGTTTCCAGTATATCACCACCCGATCATGGAGTGAGATTAAGAACCTAGTTAGTTGTGGTTAAAACCCAAGACTGTTACAGGTACATGAGATATAACTTGCCCCAAGTGTGAAAAAAAAAAAAAAAAAAAAAAGCAGTAATGAATTCTCACTTCATATTGAGACCCTTTTGCTTCATATTAACACCTGCACATACAAATTGATGGTAGTTTGAAGGAGGTGATTCTCTCCCACTACCCCACTCACTGTGAGGCTGCACCTGGAGCCTTGCATTCAGCTCTGGGGTCCCCACCAGAAGAAGGACATGGACCTGTTGGAGTGGGACCAGAGGAGGGCCATAAAGATTAACAGAGGTCTAGAACGCCTCTCCTGTGAAGACAGGATGAGGGAGTTGGGATGATTTATCCTAGAGAAGAAATGGTTCTGAAGAAACCTGATAGTGGTCTTTAAGTACTTGAAGGGGGGCTACAGGAAAGATAAGAAGAGACACTTTATCAGGGAGTATAGTTACAGGACAAGGGGTAACAGTTCCAAACTAAGAAAGGGTAGATTTAGATTAGATATAAGGAAGAAATTCTTCATTGTAAGGGTAGTGAGGCACTAGCACAGGTTGCCCAGAGAAGCTGTGGCTGCCCCATCCCTGGAGGTGTGCAACGCCAGGCTGGATGGGTCTTTGGGCAACTTGGTCTGGTGAGAAGTGTCCCTGCCCATGGCAGGGAGTTAGAACTTTGGAACTGGTTGATCTTTAAGCTCCCTTCCAACCCAAACCATTCTGTGATTCTATGAAATTTATTTAGTCGCTGCTCAACAAATGTGACTGGGAAGGGAGGGAGGACACCTTGTAAAACTGATCTGCTGATGTCCAAAAAGTGGTCAGTGGACCACATAATGTTATTCCTAGGCATGACAGGCCACCATTTCTTAATTGCATAAAGAATCAAAAGAAATTCAAAATAACGAGGAAACAGCCCTGGAAATACTGTGCGTACATAACTCCTTGTGTGGCTAAAACCAAGTATCAATGCAGTTAGCTAGAATATGCTTCATCATTAAAGTCTTGCTTCAGAAACTGCACAATGACAGCTAAAACTTTTTTTTTTTTTTTTTTTTTTTTTGAATGCTCAGAAGAGATAAGAAAGCCAGAAGAAGAACAGATGTGTTAGAAGTGTGAAATGGATTAACATCAAAGCCCCCTGGGAAAATCTGAAACATGAAATGAAGGATCCTGAATGACAAGAGCTATTCAGAATGCATTAAAAGCTCTGCAGTGCATTTTGGTGCTGTCTGTGTGAGCAACGCAAGGCCCTGTGTGCTAGGGAGAGATGCTGATAACGAAAGCTCTGTGAACTTCAGGGAAATTCAGTTCATCGCTGAGAGCTCACCTTGTGGTACAATTTGAATGAGACAGAAAAAACACCCAAAGTAGTGATTGGCAATATTCGTTGTCCCCAGAGATAGGAAATGAATAGGTAATTTGAGCCTTGGATTAATAAGGCAATAGGTGAACGATTAATGATTTAAAATACAATGCCTATTTTAGTTACATATTTTTTTGAGTGTTTAAAGATCTCTATTAATATTAATCAGTTGATGGATTAGGCAAGGACAGCATATTTTGATATGCTTAAAATCAGAGAAGGTAAACAAAAATGGAATAAGAGAGATCTTTTCAGTTCCTTGATTTTTACGGAGATTATTTGGAAGGAGATTATTTATAGATTAAGCAAATCAATGTTCCCAAATGGCATCTGAACTGGCAGGTACTGCTATCCCTTCAGTTTTTGATGGAAAAGGTTCACCAATATTTGAAGTGTGAAAGAGCATACATTCTACTGCTGAGTTTTTGCTTCATCTACACTCAACAAAAGTCAAAGGAATCTGGTCAAATAATACAGAAAAATCATCAAGATTTAATCCCCACTTTATTGCAGACTAAATTTACCGCAATATTAGAATATAAATCTCATACCAGACATTTTGGATAAGTACAAACCCAGCTGAAATTCACATAAAAGGACAGTCTTTCAGTTGGCCACTATGGTCCTCTGATGAGGACTCAGAAGAACTTCCGGTTACAAACTGCCTAAAGTAATTTCCAGCACTTCATACAATATGAACTGCATTCATTCTCTAATATCTCTCTTGTACAGACATCATGACTTGAGTGAAAATTTCAGTCCTTTAAGTTTCGTTCCAAGTGTATTTTCATCCCACTGCTGACATAGAGTAAAGGGTGATTTAAGCCAGCCAGCTTTCCTCAACAAGGTACAGCTTTAGTCATCTGCAGGTGTAAGGCTAGGTTAAAAAACAAAACAAACAAATGAAAAAACAAAAGCAGGATTTCTCAGTCTGAAAAACAGGCTAGCTCTCAGAGATTAGCATCCTCTTGGTGCAAAGGTTTCTGCCTGTATTGGTCTATGCCAATTTTGGGACAGGTGCATCAGGGTCTGATACAAGTGAATTTATGAAGCAGACAGTTCCATCACTTTTTAGTGTTTTCTGGCAGTTAAGTTCATATATTGTCTGAAATATGTCGTGAGTTTTAGAGAATTTCCAGCTTACTTGTTTATACTATCAACAAAACCCATTACTCATAGACTGAGGTACGTCCATTGCATCTGCCATACATCCACTTGACTGATTCTTCTGAGCTTCTTTTCTGCTGCCTTTTTTTTTTTTCCTTTCCTTTTTTTTTTTTTTTTTTTTTTTTTTTGTGAAATGGCAAAGGATTAACTTAAAATGACATAACTTTCTTTTACTCTTTACTTGTAAAGCTTTTAAAAATATAACCAGAGGACAATTCGCTTTGATGCTTTTTGAAGTAAAATAATATTCTACAGACTCAAAGTTTTATAGTTAGGAGAATCTTTTTTAACAGAATCTATTAGTTTGTAATCAATATCTCCTGTTGATTAATTTCCTAATAAAAACTACATATGTCTTCACACTCAGTTCTACTGAATTCAGTTGTATCATTGGATTTTAAAAGGTGATTCTTACACTTTTATTTGTGTTCACACAAGTAATTATATTTTCAATGTAACTATTAAAATGAATATTCTCAGAATGCATATTCTAATGTAGAAGGATTTTGGCACAGACTGAAGGTAAAATTTCTAATAATGTGTGAGAGGGACATGTGCAACACACAGGGAGAGGTTGATCTTACTTAATTTTAGAGTTATATAGCTGAACAAGTCATCTTTGCCTCCCTTTATAGTTAACCGAGAAAAATAAGCTGTACTACAGAATCATTTGTCTGACATTTTAAGGATCTGTTTTGGTGTGAAATGAATCACAGCCTGGAAATTTTTATTTCTATCCAATAAGTATGTAGGGAGTGGCTAATTTAGCTGTAGACACCTAAAATTTTGATGATAGGTTTTGAGAAACTTGTCCTTGTACCTATCACTCTTAATGGAGGTAAGCGTTACCACATCAACAGTGTATAACAAACAGATGGGCTGCACAAGTAAGAAAAAAAAAATGTTATTTTAAACAAAAACTCCCCCAAAATATGTTTTTTGAAGCAGTTAGACATGAGTTCAATCTTTTAAAACACAAGTGGAAAGCTGAGTTAAACAAAGATAAGTAGTCCTCAGAATGTTTCTTTACGTAAGTTTGCTATGTAGCTGACAAATATTTTCTTCCAAATAAGAAGAGTTGGGCCTATTTAAGTGCCTCAACATCTTGTTGAAGATGAAACTTTCACTGTTCTCTTTGTGAATTCATTGCTGCTGTACTTCATTTTTGCAATAGCCAAAACAAATGCAGTAGAGTCTTGAAATGTTTAAAAACACTAGAACTTTGCATCATACTTCCTGCAGAACAACTTCAGTTGTAAAAGCCTCCTTTGGCATAGATATTGTGAGACATTTTGTAGGCTCAGGTAGTAATTCAGATATCAAATGAACTATTTAATCTTTTGAATTTGTAGCTTCCTAGTGAGAGCTGTTTCAGATTCAGACCTCTCTGAAAAGCTGGGTGGACAAAGATTGGTTGTGTAAAGATGGAGGCATTAGCTGTTATTGAAAATCCAAATCTAGCTTTTTCAATACAGCAGTGATGGAGAAAACGGAACTAATGCAGTTTTTGCACATACTGCGTAAATTATAAAATAATTAGTCATGTTTCAGTTTAAATAACAGGAAAAAACTCTTTTAATTAAGATTCTTAATTAATAGTTGAAAGATTAATCAATAATTATAACTATCATTATACGGTGTAATTGTGCTTAATTGGAGGGGCTGATTAATGATCAGAATAAACCTTTCAAATTCTCACACTTGAAAATGGTGGGAAGTGATGGATTCCAGCCATAGAGTTACAAAGAAATCCAAGGATCATAGAAGATGAGTGTTCAGCTATGTGGCCACAAAAGAGAAAGCACGTGACTAAATGCATGAAAATTTTCCATTGTTAGACTTGTACACTATTGCATTACTAATGTATGAGTAGTTTTGATTAGCATGAGCAAAATACCCCTAAGAAGAAGATAAGCAATATCATTTCTGTAAACAGCAAGCCTTGTTTTCTTCACCCTAAATGTAAATTCTCATACATCTAAGTATAGTTCTGCACCCCTGTTTGGCGTCTGACTAGTCTTGCAGGTGCCTAACATTTTTCTTGCAATTCACTAAAAATTTAGAGTCATAACTTTGAGCAGGACAAAAGCTGTCCCATCCACAGTAACTGTGATATGTGTGCTGTAACACATGTAACTGTGTAATGCACTCCAGCTTTCTTGTAGGTCTGTGGGAGTTCAGAGCTGAAGCTGTCCTCTGCTGAAATGTTGGAGGGGATTGTTCTGGCAGAAGATGGCAGTTTTTGAGAGAATCTAATGGCACTAAGCAAGCTTTAAGACACATTAAAAGACTTACAACTTTATTTATTAATTAATTTATTTTGTTTCTCACATTCAGTAGCCTACAGATTAGCACAGTCTCTGGGGTGGCCTTTAGTCCAGATGTAGAGGACCCATTTTTTTGCCAGTGTTGTTTCAATCTCACACCACTCCCAGGAATGTCTACAACAGGCTATGAGCTGCTCACTGTGATAAAGTGTGTGAGGATAGCACCTATGGAGTTTGGCTACATACCGTAGTGACCTGGGACTTTTCAGCCAAGGAAGAAACTTGCAGTCTGGTTCCTATTCTAGCAGCCCTTTGATTTTTTTTTATTATTATTTATTTTTTTCTGAACAATGTTTAGTGTCACTGCTTCTCCCAGCCTAGCAGAAATAAGTTAATCTCTTTAGTCATCTGGAGATTAAGGAAAAAAAATTGGGAACATGAAAATTCTAACTATTAAGTGAAGCTTTAATTTTAACAGTATCCTTTATTCCCCCTCTAGCTATAGAAAAATTTCTCTGGAGAGAATACCACACTTTAACATGCTGAAACTCTGTGTTAAAGATGGTAAGAACTGTTCTTGGGAACAGAAAAGAAAAAGAAATAATCCTTGCAGAAGTTAGCTGAGATGGGCCAGAATCACTATTGTTGTAATTTGCTTTCAGAGAAAGCAAGGCAAAGACATAAAAAAAGGAGAGCGACAAAGGACAGAAAGAGGGCATAAGCAGAAAAATACAGCAAACCTACGAAATCCAGTTTCTCTTTCTGAAGCTCACCCTGCTTTCCAGCCTGGAGAAAGACAATCACAGAATACATTCCTATTAGCTCTGCAAGACTTTGTACTCGTGTTAGGCTGCTTAAGACATTGCTTTAGCTGCCTTTTTGGTCACCAGCTCACAGCAGTTTTGTGAAAGAAATTATCTTGTCTGGCTAACCCAGGCTGTTATTAAAAAGAAAGCTAATGCTATCTCTCCTAGGAGAGAGGGCAAGTAAGGGAGGAAAGAAGTAGGACAAAGAAATTAATGAATGAAAGCAGAAAATTAACTTGTAGATTGGAGGCATTTGGGACTTAGTTGAGACTACTGATGGACTGTTCCCTGAGCCTTTTTCCTTGTCCCAGTTTAGGGAAATTTTCTTTCAAGGAAAACAGCGGTGTTTAGGAAATCTGAGTCCCAGAAGTGGGGGTTTGGCGTAAATTAGAGAAAGCACGTATTGCAGCTGCTTGCTTTTTTGTCTGTTGTGGGGTGGATGAAACACTTCAACATTCAGGACTGTCGCTGTGGTACATCTCAAGAGCGCAACATTTATCAAATGTCTTTTTGAAAGTTTTCAGCATAATTGCAATACAAGGTGGGTTTCATTATAATGACTCTGAAATCATGATACACAGTTACTCATCCTGTAATGCAAAGTCAACCTTCCTTTGGCAAAAATAATTGGATTAGACCCTTACAGCTTGATCTTGCAAAGCACTAAGAACTTGGTGTGATAACTGAGCAAAAGATTTAATCGGTATTTCAAATTTAATTGTGGTCCTGTGGATTTCAGTGGAGACATACAAATTTACTGTAGCTCAGAGATTGGTATTCCTTATACAAGAAAACAGTATAAATATTATTCTTCATTACAATGCACAGCTGTGCAAAACCAAGAACTTCTAAGAAATAGGAGAGAACAAATGCCCCAGTCCCAGTCTGATTCAAAGAACTCATTATTCAATACTAATATGCTAATATTGATATTACAACTATTTTCTGGTGCCAAGGCCAAGTAGCACAAAATGGCCTGTGTTCATAGTGTTGGATTCTTTTAGCCTCCAAGAATGGGTAATGGCAACTGTGCTGCTAACTGCAAATGGCCTTAATACATAAATTGCCCACAATAACCCTAGAAATTCTGGAAAAGTCTTATATTTCCTTGAATTAACCATACCATATACTCTTTCAAGGTATTTGAGCTTTGGTACCTGGAAAGATTCCTGAACACCACTTCAGACTGCTCTTTACACTGGAGAAGGCAACAGTCTGATAACTGCTGAGAACAAGAACTCAGAAATTCAAGATGTATCTGAGACTAGGCTGGAACAACCTCTACTGATATGAACTGTAGAATTGGTGAGTACCATTCTTACACCAGTCATCCCTGTGGGAATCCCAGGGCCAGTGTCCTCATGGTTTAAGGCAAGGTAAGGAGGTTCAGAACTGTAACCAGGGACAGTGAAACTCAGGAACTTTCAAAATCTGGCAGAGTTTATAAACCAAGCTATGTGCAAGGAAAAATAGAAAACAGAAAAGGGATGCAGCAGAGAGACATGTCTGTACTTTCGAGGAATGTCAGTCTGAAGCTGGTAGAATGCATTTCTAATAATCATGCTGAAGTAGTATTGCCACAACTTCAGGGCACCTTTGTCCTGTTTCAGGTAAACTTAGACCACAATGCTGGATGAGCAGTGCTAAATAAGAAAGACTATGTTAAAGCAATACCTTGCCTGTCTGCTTCCAACCGTTTTTTTCAGACAAATCACTCAAGATAGGATTTGAATGAAAACAGGCCTTTGGACCATGAGAATTTTATGCCACTGGTATATTTGGTTTACCATCATTAGTATATGAGAAGCTCAATCCAATGGACACACCCACAAGCTTAATGAAGAAAATAGATTTTGAATCCTATTGGGAATTTTAGCTAGAGATAGATGTTGTGCAATTTCAGATTTAGGTTATTTTATGGCCAATATATTTGTATCCAGAGAAATTTAGTAAAAAAAAAAAAAAAATAATAAGAGTTGCTGAAATACTTGGATCATTCAAAGACCAGATGGCCAAGAGTCAGAATAATAAGAGCATAAGAGCCAGGCAAAGTGGCAGTCAGTACAATTTCTAAATCCTTTCTTGCATGTGCCATTTAATCTCATTGGTTTTCAGTTCTCCATCTGTAAAATGGGAATAACGGTACTTATTTTCTTTCATTCTTTATTAAGAAACAAAAACAGTCACAAGGACAGTGTTGTGTTCTGTGGCATTTTGCCAATGAAATGCTGATCCCTACTGGGGCCCCTGGGCACTGCTGCTGTGTAAATAAATTCATAGCTGTGGTTGGCACAAAGGGGGACTATTGACTGCAGGTGAGGAATAGGTAGCCAAAGCAGATTAACTCTTAAGCAGTGAGGATCCTGTTTTCCAGTCCTTTGTAAGAACCAAAAAGTACAGAGAAAAAGAGAAAATATATGACACATAAGATGAATCATTTCTAAAGGGAATGGTTTTGAAAATTTCTCCACAATGCATCAGCAGCCTGTCTGCAAGCATCTTTTTTTTTTTTTTTTTTGACCTCCTTTACACATTTTTTAGCAAATTTTATGCCAGTGAAAGATTCAGGATTGACACTCTTAAATCTCACTTTTATCCATAGAAAAGGTAAAGCATAGTCAGGAAATATGCAGGTTTCCTCAGATTCGCAGGCCAATATGCCTTCCTTTGACCTGAAGGGACATCTCTAAGGGAGGAAAAAGCAGTTTAGTCACCATTTTCATTTTATCCTTGGCCTTGATGCTGAAATGATTATCCTGAGAGCTGAGTGGGATACTTTGGTTTAAGTATGATATGGGCACCTGTTCACTCTGCTGATGCCATCCAACTCATTTCACAAGGGCCAATGTACAGTCTTCTGAAAACCTCTTTCAGACACTTCCAACCAGAATGCAGTTGCAAGTTCATTACAGCCTGAAACAGTAAACCCTGATTTAGGTGGCTACCCAGACTAGTGCCAGTCTCCCAGAGCCATTCAGCCATCCACAACACTGCAGCCTTGCCCCAGCATGCCTCTCTTAGATACTTCTAAGGGGCACAGATGAAATTTGTTTTTTGCGAGGGCCACCAGCTCTCACTGCTGTCACTGTAATATGGTCACTAAATTCCCAAAGACAATATTACTGCAAATCACCTCAAATGTGCTGCAGGCGGTAGAATGATCCCATAATCAAAGAGCTAGGTCTTTGAGGACAAGTTTAATTACTTTAATCTATACAGGCTGGAAAACATAATGGTTAATGGGGTAATCTACTGAAGTATGTGGAATTTTAAATAGTATAGACTATGCCACTCTATGACACTACTCTCGGCACAGCAGAGATGATAAAACCAAGAGCATAAGTGGTGACTGAAGAAAGCCTTAGATGTTCATAAATCAATAATTGATAAAATGTACTCTTGTGTAACTAAGTAGAATTTTATGTTGCAGGTAGAATAAACCGATTACATGATACTACTGTGCTCAGTGGAATTATGGAATGAGCTTCATTCATTCACTCTAATTGCTGCATATTTGTATACAAATGGCTGGAATGGTTCTATCAGTTTTGTAGTCTATAAAATCACACGAAAATCCTGTCCTTTGAGTCCACAGATGAAACCATGATATTTTCCCAGCATAGGGCACCATACTCCTGGAAAAGCTGAGTATCAACAGATACACAGAGGTTGATGTTTCTGATGCATCTGGCAATTACAGATTTCAAAGCATTTTTTCTCCTGGGTAGAGGTGTTAACCCCTCTGTCCTGGCAAGATTCCAACCTGGGTAACAAGCCACCTGGACCAGATGCTGAGGGAACTTAAGGATGTGGTGGTTAGGCTGCTAACAAAAACGTACAGTCTCTCGTTAACATCATCCACAGTAGATGTTATACCTGTCTTTTAAAAAGACATTAAGAATGACCCTGGGAATTACACACCAGTGAGCCTTACTTCAGCAAATGGACTGCAATGATAATTAAAAGCAGGATTATAAAAAACCCTAGATAATTGTGATATGTTACACACAAAGAAATGTGTGTTGTGTGAAGGAAAATCAAGTTTCTTTAATTTACTAGAATTCTTTGAAAGTGTCAAATAAATATTGGATAAAGGAGAACTGGCTGACATAATCTATTAGGACTTTCAAGAAGCTTTTGAGAAATTCTCTCACAAAAGGCTGTTAAGGAAACTAAGCCATTATGGAATACCAGGGAAAACACATTATAATGGGCCAAAGACTGGCTAAGAAACAGAATGCAAAGAAGGGGAATAAATAGTTCATTTTAAGCAGGACTTGGCAGGAACACTGGATACGTGCTCTGTTTTTGTAGTTTTGGTGTGGTTTTCTGTTTTCCTTTTTACTTTTTTTCTTTTTCCTTTGTCTTTTTGTTACTGGTTGCTAATTGAATTAATGGAAGCTCTCCCTTAATACTGTATGAGAAATGGAAAAATGTTTACATTGCAATAAAGGAAATGCAGATTTTAAAAATGAATTTAGCCAGTTTGTTTTCTAGAACCAAATCCTACGATAATGTGTGATGAGCACTTTTATAGCAACCACAGCGTTCCAGGTTGTCTTCCAGTTACAGGCTACCTGCTGACAGCAGTAGGCAGCACTAGATGAATCAGATGGTCCTATCCAAGTTTTCGGGTTGCTAAAGTGAGAGACAGTCTACATTTGGATGCTAGGCTGGGAGACAGGAGACTGAAATCTTGGCAGAGCTGTGGGATGCCTGTAAACCATAACCCTTCACCAGCTTGTACCTACAGGGTGTGTTCCCCACACACCCCACCTCTTCGGTTTTAAAACATGATTGGGAAAAAAAAAAAAAAAAAAAAAAAAAAGGGTGTGGATTAGTCGTGTCAGACTTGTAAAAAAAATCTGATTTTGTAGTTCAGATTGCACTGCTTCTTCCAAGGCCCTTTCTAGTACTTTGTAGTGTGGGACTTCATTACGTGAGGCTGCAGCTACCTCTGCTTTCTCCAACTGCGTACCTACCCTGTGTGTTCCCTGTGTGTTTGTAAGGTAGCTCTTGCAAAATGAAAGCCTACAGAGAACGGGAATAGAAGGGTGACTTGGTCTCTGTCTCTCCAAACAGAAAATGTTCCAGTGATCTTTTTTTCACACCTTGTAGAATTTCAATTTTCCCTTTACAATGTGGATTAAACAACGTTGCCAAAAACATATGCTTCTGTGTCAAACATTTCACTTATTCAGGAATCTAGAGGCAGCTGGAGAGTTCTCACTGCCAAAGTGACTTCAGCAATTGTCTCTTTCACTTTTAATTGGAAACATGTTTGTTTCAGGCATAGGTGTGGATAACCAATATGTGGCACTGTTAATTTCCCTTGCCATTCAATGTACATATTTCCTAAGTGACCACTCTTAAATAGCTGGAGGAAAATGATCCAAATCCATTGCCAAAGTGCCCTATGCACCTGTAGGTCTGTGATTTGCCATGGCACAGATCTCAACTGCTAATTAAAGATGGGAGTGGTCAGCATCAGGTAGGACATCAACAGTCTCTTGCTTCTTGTAAGACCTGCATTGAGCTGCACCAGAGGGTTACAGGGGAGTTACTGAAGCTGAAGGCTTTCCCATTACATTAGCTTTAACCGTCCCGAAAATGCGGTGCTGGTGTTTGTTGCCTTGTGGATATTTCCTATGTGTGTGATATGCAGATGTGTTGCCAGTCTTCGTCACACTGCAGTGCTGCAGCCAGCCTGGCTGCAAACCTCCCTGGGCCAGCCAGTGTCCTAGTTCCTCAAATTTAAGGGACCTCCTCTATTTTCTCTTCCCTACTCCCCTACTCCCACACTTCTTTTTTTTTTTTTTTTTTTTTTTTTTTTTGGGGGGGGGTGGGGGATGGAGAGGGGGAGGTGACATTATTTTCTCATGGGATCTTACTTGAAGACAAAAGCCAACAGGTGAAATCTCATGTTTTTTCACATCTCTTTCATATCCAGCCTCCGTTTCTGTAGAGGAGATTGTGGCACTCCTTCCCTAAGCTCCGTTCCTTTCTCCCCTTTTAATTTGATGTGAACCTCGTGTTTGTTCATATTGCAGGAAACTAACTGGAGGACTAGGGTTTGTAATTGTAATACCGAAAACAGCCTGCACCAGGCATTTCCAAGGAAAAGATGACAGAAACAAGCAAACTAAATTCCATACTTACTGATAGGCTAATTTTCTCATGAGAGACATGTCCTCCCTGGCTTCGAAACCTAGAAGGTGGAAAAAACCCTCAAGATTGATGGTTATCACTTTGTCAAGCAGGACCACCATGTGCATGCCAGGGAGCTGAGTGCTTGGTTCTCTGCACTGAATTCCAGGGGCCTCATCACCAGGACATCACTACCAACAGCCAGTGGCAGGGCTAGGGGAATCTCTCCGAGATACCTGCTGTATTGACCTACACGGAGTTCTCAAAACTTGACCTTTCCTACAAGATAAGCCATCACATCATGGTGGTATTATCCAACTGTCCTCTTTAGTGTTGGACCACTATAGCACTCTGTGGAAATTCACATCCACTTTTCTTTTTCTTCTTTTTACTTCCATTACATCCTTCCTCCTGCCTGCTGTTTCTGCAGCAAGTTTTACTTTTTTGCCTGTTTTTAGGTGCATTTCTAGTGCCTCTGAGTACGTGTATGCTTGCATGAGAATTACGTGGATACAGACTTGAGAGTGCCAGAGGAGGTGAGCCCCAAGTCTGTTCTGTGGACAAGGAAACCTGGATGGTTTACTGTTATTTTTATATGTTATACACCAAGTGAGATGAGCACTTTACAGATATGTAAATAGATACATACACTAAAAGCTTCTGATCAAAACAGCTAGCTTTGAGACATTGCTTGGAAGAAAGACCAGACAGCAGAAGTCTGGGAGAACAGAGGCCAAGGAGTACAAAGAACAGATTGTATGGGGGAGTATGGGTCTTTATATCCTTCATGGAGGTGTTTATTTGAGTTGCAAGGCCTGAAATTACTTTTGGAAAGGTGATCAGAAATACTTCTTAATGTCCTCAACAGATACAGGTAGTGCACGTTTTGTCTTTGATGGCTAAATTTCTCTGTAAAGCTAGGATGAGCTTGGTAATGAACATTCTGCTGGTCTGTTTTTCTTTGTGCTTAAAAAAATCTCAGTGCACGATAGGATCCAAGATCCCCGTGTGTGATCTGCCACCCCCCCATACACATACACCCCTGAGCCGAGAGGGATACAGATCTTGCAGTCCTAGGAGAGGGAGCAAGGGATGTTGCCATCTAGTGGGTATTCACTGGGTGGAAAAACAGACTTCATACCCATGGCTACTATGAGATTTCTGCTTTAAATCAGCAAGTGTGGAGAGGCACACAAAAGAAGAAACTACCTCCCAGGCCAGCTTTCTGGGGGAATACACGGAATGTTTACCTGCTCACCCAAGCTCCTTGCAGGTGTTAATGCCTGTGGCAGGATGCTTTGGGAGGCAGGGATACTCTGCAAAGAAAAGGTGTGCTAAGGGCCAGGGCCCCTGGTGTGTTCCACCTGTGGTGTGCTCAGGCAGCAGTGTGCTGCAAAAAGGGTGGAGGGTATAATTCATCCCCCCCCAGTCAAGAACCCTTCTCCTTTCTTGACAGCAAGGCTGGGCAGGCACCTTTTGCATTGTTCCTGCCGATCTCTAAAACCTTTGTTGGAAGGGGACTTTTGCAATTAGTGTTAAAATAGAGAAGGGTTATTCATGTCCGGGCAGCTGGCGCGATCTTATCCCTCAGCCCCACCGAAACGAGGAATTAGCCAGCAATGATCATCATCCTAATAAAATTAGCCCTCTCTTTCTTTAGGCACCTCCATTTGCAGCCCTTGTGGTGCTGGAGGAGTGGTGTGGGTGCGAGGTGCGGGGCCGGGAGCGCTCGGCGGGGCGGCTTCAAACCTGCTACAGTGCCACTCGGCTGGGATGAGGCACTGGATGGTGAATTAACCCAATGTTTATTCTTAGCTCTTCCTCTTGGCTCCGGCAGCATGTTCAACAGCTTGTGCATTTTGTAATGCCTCCTTGCCTTGCCATGGCAACCTGTAAAACTTCAGGTGCGTGCTACTCGCACGTTCCTGATGCTGCAGGCTGACGGCAAAATGAAACCCTGGGTCTGCGCTGCTTCTCATTGGTGTTCATTCAGAGGGCCACTGTGTGCTGGGAAGGCAGCTGGGAACATTTGTTTGCAAAGTACTTTAGGCACAAGAGTGCAGTTTGGTGTTTTAAGAGAGGTTGTGAATCTGATTTTTCTGTCTGGCTAGTCATTTGAGCTGGGGGAGAGGAGCTATTGCTTCTGAGATGCTTCTACTCTTCACATCGTCCTGAACTGGCTTTGGCAGAGAACAGGAGCATTGCTGCATCCTAAAATGCAGCCTCAAATAGCTCACAAGCCGTCCGGTAATGGGGAGGGCAATAAGAGCTGCACGATCACAGGTAGATTGATGGGGTGTAACTCGGTGCTGAGAAAGTACCAGCCGCTACCAGCTGGAAGATTCAGGAGCCATTTCCCCCTTGTAAGAATTTAGTTTTATACCCGAGTAACTCACTTCAAGCAGTCTGATTTCCCATTCAGCTTGTAGCTGTAGGAGTCTAACAGAAAAAAAATAATAAATAAATGAACTGCCTGGGGGGCTGAACCCTCCAAACCCTCCAACCTTTCACTTGGGTAGTGTGTCACTGAGCCTTTGTACAGAGTTATATCACCACTATGGCTGTGTCCAGCCCGAATGTGGTTGAAGGAGTTGCATCAGCCTTGGGCTGTTGCCTACAAAAGCAGACCCTGCTATACCCTGACAGCTTTCATAGTGAAGGCATTTTTCCTTCCTACAAAACAATTTTGCTGTGAATCAAATCCTGCAGCCACTAATAATTGTCCCCATGGAAAAATCCTACAGAATGGAAATGGGCTGAAACCTATAGGGGTTTATAGGAATTAAATTGGATTCTATAGAAATTACTCTAAATAGCCACTTAATTTAATAAAAGATGTTACCCCTTCTGTAGAATTTTTGCATCATATGATAAATCTGGAGGGACAATAATACCCCTGCAAATAGAATTGTTCAGATCGGTTTAAAAAACCTATAGAAAATTTATTCCTCTATCTTACTTTTGCTAAGGCTTTTTATGTGCACTGGTGGCTTGAAATTGTATGTCTCGAAGCCTTTCAAGAAAAAAAAAGCAGAACTGTCCTGAGATCACACAGCCCATACAGTGCCACTTTCTGTGCCTGGGAAAATAAATCCAGGTAGTCCTGCACTCTGAAGTCACCCTTTCAAACAGGCTGCTTATAGCATTTAAAGCTGTTTCTCTCTGTCTTGAGAAAAGAATGACGAAAAGTCCCAAACACCTCCCCTTTCTCCATCTCCTTCCAAATACCTAATCTTCCCAGAAACAGAAACAGAAACAGAAACAGAAACAGGGGACTGAGTCATTTTAAGCTGTTCCTTCAACATGACTTCAGCTCAGTGATGTGCCCTACAACCTGCAGAGATTTGGAGCTGATTAGGTTGCAGTTGCAAAATCAATCTTTTTTATGCATTCAGTAGATTTTTTTTAAAATATCTTTAAATGATCAAAATGCAGTGCATTGCTGTCTATGTAGTGTTTCTTAATTTTTGCAGTTGTGCGCTAGAACCTCTTAAAAATGTTTGTGTTTTGAGGTGTGTGTTGCATTCAAACTGGCATCTCCAGCTGCTGTATATTTGGTGGCTAGTAATCTTTTCCATAATATTTTGAAAGGAACAGATTTCTTCCTGTCTAAAATAAGCAACTGGCTACAAGAAAGCAATGGCTACACTGTGGTTTGCTGTTTTGTTGCATGCTTAAAATACCGGCACCCTGAAAAAAAAAATAAAATAAAAATGCAGGTAATGCTGAAACACTGCTGCTTCTACTGCTAGAAATTTTAAGCTGAACCCTCATCTGGTGAATATCAGCATAACTGTAATGACTTGAGTAGAATTACTTTGATTTACACTACATGAGAGTCTAAATTTTCTTTTAGCTTTCCTCTTTTGTTTGTTTTCTTTCTTTTTTTTTAGTTCTGATTTTCTGCTCCAGTGCATGAATGAGTTCAGGGAAAGATAAGTCTCCTTGCAGGGCAGTGGGCTGGTAGTACAATGTGTACCCTATTCTACCTGGGGGGAATGCTCTGTGCATTGTAACCAGAGGGATTATCCAGTGGGGAGGTGCTATACAAAGCACACTGGCCTTGATTTCAGCACTAGGATTGTTTAAGACAATACTGTAAAGGTAAAGAGGTGGTTACAACGATCAAAAATGTCAGCCCAGTCTGTTTCGGGGATGACACAAGGACAGACACAGAATAAAAAATGAGCTGACACAGAAAAGCTCTAAAGGAACTATATTTTAATAAATTTCTTTTAAATTACTGTATATGCCCACTAAGGCTTGTAATAATATGGAGATGACTAGATAAAACCAGCAAGTCCGACTGCCCTGAACTCTAAATTTAAATTGATCACTGCAGTGTTTTCTCACCTTCAGAAAAGGAATCTCAGAGCTGCTGTACTTGCATATGTGTGTATATACCTGTCCCCACTGGCAAGATATTTTCTAGTTTTCTGTATGGTTTCGGTAAATTTTCTTTGAATAATCTGAGTTGAGCAACTGGTCAGTTGCAAGGCACAGTCTTAATACACAGTGCTGTTACCCACCAGCTTATCTAAGCACCTGAGGGAGATGAACTACAGCTCTGGCAGGTCTTAAGGTCTGTTTCTATTTTCCCAGACCTCTGTGGGGAGAGAAGAGTGTATCAAATGCTGAGGACAGACTTTTTCTCCCAGTGCCTCTAAGAGCTGACAGTGGCCCTATCACTAGATTCGTTATTTAAAAACAAGATCGTCACAATCAGGCCAGCAGTCAACAGGGATAAGAAAGGAAATAAATCCAACAACCATTAGAAACTAAACTGCAGAATCCTGGGTTTTAACAACAATCTCATTCTCCTACAAGTCTCTGTACTGTCCCAGAATATTCCTCTTGCCCTCTATGGCCCATAAATATCTCTACAAGATAGGGCAAGATGAACGTATATAGGAATGGGTCCTGAGCTGTGTGCTTGGGGACTACAGGGACGTAATGTACATGATGACAACTTAACAGGCATCCTTCCAGCCAGAACATCCTTTCATGAACATGCTGGTTTGGGTATCTCTCAAAATATTATCGGTTCTCCTAAAAAATAAGAACTTAATTATTATAAACTGTCATCACGGTTAGTGGAAAGTGGTCAAGAGCTTCAAAAGTTTGAATGGGGGGGGGGGGGGGGGGGGGGGAGGGAATTAGAGACAGACAGAATGATCATGTTCACCAAGGTTTTGTTTTTGTACAAAGTCTGGAAAAAAAAAAAAAGTCTTTTGAACTTGTATTGGCAAACATAAGAATCATAGATCTGGATCCTTACCTCTTTCGGAGTCTAAAGGTAATAACAGCACAGCACAAAGGCTGTAATACTCTGAAATGTTACGGGGTCCTAATATCTCCTCAGCTTTCATGTTGCTTGGCAGAGAAGGGTATAAGTTGTTCAGGTTAGAAAACAAACACAGTAGCCAGCACTGAAATCGATAAGACTGTGCCTGAGAGCAAGTCCTCCATGTAGAGATAAATAACCACCGCAGTGGCATCTTGCAGGTTGACAGGCAACCTGGAGAGCATCCAGCAAGGAGAGACTGGGACCTACCCCTGGCCCTGGTTGAGTGGCCATCTTCTCATTTGTCATAGCTCACCTTCCCATGTTAGGGGGAGAGATTGCTCCCATGTAAGTCAAAGAAGCATCAGGACCATTCTTAATAGAGACCTTCTTGCCGAAAGTGACCTCAAACAAGTGCTAGGAAGCTGGTTTTATTTCCAGGACACTGTGCATTGGCTCAGAGGATCCCATTGCTTATTTCCATTCAAATGCTAATTTAATGCCTACTTTGGTGGTCTAGTGGCCGTAAGATTTTTCTGTGGCCAACAAAGAGAAAGAGAGACTCCTTCAAAAGCTAGTCCAGGTGCAGTTTCACCAGCAGTTTTAGCTATCCTAAGTCTATACAGGTGTCAAGAAGGCAGGGACATGGCTTTCGCTCTATTGCCAACCATAAATTAACCCCTCCTCCTGCCAGTACTAGCACTTTTCCTAATCATTTTCATTCTGGGTTATTTTCAGCAAGGTCTGGCTGACCACGAGGCTAGTGCTGGCACTGAGCGGGGCTTTAGATGTCCCCTTTAGGAACAGCATAGGCTTTGATTGACTTAAGGGCAACCACACCTTGGTTTAAGTTGAACACCTAACCTAACTACCATCCTTTGGGGCTGTGCTCTCTGTGCTGTTGTTGTCACAGGTATTTCCTCCTCAGGCTGTTCCCTTTTGTGCTGTCCATAGGCATTTTTATGTGGCCACTTGGTAAACCGGATGAAAGAACTGAGACAGCTGAAAAATAGCTTGTCCACAAAAAAAAAAAAAAAAAAACATAATTTTGCAGTTCACCCTTCTGCTGCACACTGACCATGCAAAGGTGTGCAGGAACTATTTAAACCAGTAAAAAGCTTTTCACTTCAGGAGTGGCCGCTGTGGCTGTGAAGTAGCAGGTCTCAGACTTCCTCCTGTGCTACAACAGGCACAAGGAAAAGACCCCTAGAGAAAGTTTAACACCGAGAGAAAAATTTTAATGAATATTTTGCAACTGGTTTATGACCCTTTTATGCCACATAAATGTTTCCAAGGATCCCAAAACTGAGCTTCCAAATCACAACCATTGCATGGCTTTAATTAACTGCTGCTCGTACAATGCACTCAACATAAACAGCGTATCTGTAAATGCTAATTGTTGTTATTGAACCCCCATGCTTCCTAGTGCAGTAATAACCTGTACAAAGCGTAACTTACTGGTATACAAGATCCAATTGTGTATCTTCCTCAAGGGATATTTATCTTCACAGCATGATTGCTAAGATAAATGCTAAAGTTTAAAATTCAGAAGTGCTTACTTCAGGGCATTACGACAAAACAAAAATATAAATTTGACAGAAGAAAAGCTTATGCACATAAATTATGTAGCCTTTTAATTGAAATATATTTCATAATAGATTTCATAGCCAGCAGATTATTTTTCAAGGCTTTTTTTTTTCTTTTCTTTTTCGTAAATAATAATAATTTGTAAAAGGCACTTTTTCGCTCCCTGTAGTTTTATAGAAATATAGGAAAAAAAATCTTGAACAGCAGAACATTGCAATTTGAGCCATAATAGTCAACATAACAATTAGAGCAGTTTGTTACGGGGACAGGGAATAGGACTGTCTTCAAGAAATGCGCTACAGCGAGCGCTGTTGACTCACTGGCATTGTGCACTGCTTCTTTTCATCTGAAGGGGAGCAATGCCACACAGCAGCTGTTGTAGGAATAGCAGCCACGGGAGACATTGTCTTCAGCAGCGATAAACCAGGCCGAGAGGCTTAGCTTTATTTTGCTTTCAAATTTGTCTGCGTCTGTGTTGTTTGTTTGTTTTCCTGGGGAGTGATGTGAATTTCTTAAATTCACAGTGATTTCCATAACTGGAAGGCAAAATGTGTTTCAGGGCTATGCAATTCTCTTGCAAGCCAAGTATCCAGGGCCAGTGGAAATAGGACTGGTTTTGCCTGTGAGATTAAAAGCATTGTCAAAGCTGGCTTTAGCATGCACAGCTTTGCCCCATGCATTTTCCATCTGCCTTGCTGACTGCTGTCCTGCTTGTAACTCAGGCTTTTCATACCCATCCTGTGACTAAAAAAGGACGAAAATGAGAAATTCTGGTAGCTTCAGTCCCACATGAGCCCAGTCTGCTCTGTTTTTTACCTAAATGGGATAAAAATAGGAGTGCTTTGGAGCTCTCTAAATATCTACCTGAGTTCTGGGTAAGCTGTATGGAGGAAAAATGAAACTGCTCTTTACAGTAGGTATGGGTCAACACTTAACTGACAGATATCATCCATGAAGGGAGGGCTATTAGTGCTGCTTCGAGAAATTAGGAGAAATTAGATCAGCAACAGCCCTTTGAGCCATTTAGTTGAGGAGCTTTCTGCTTTTATATCTGGCAGCTCCCCTCTTTCCAGAGGTGTTATTTAATCTAGCCACCAAGTCACATCTGCGGTTTTAATTAGCATGTGTCTCTGTTGTTTTTCCTTCTCTGTGTAGCACACTGAGCGCCAGTGAGTATCTGGCCCTTTAGAGCAAGCACGTTTACTTTAAGTACCGCTGGGCCAAATTCTGATTTTCAGTAATTTCCCTACAGTCCTGCGGACCTCAGCAGGACCCCTCAGATTTACACTCGTCTCGCTGAGAACAGAATCTGGCTCAGGATATTTGAAAGCCTTGTTATCAGTGAAGCAGGCTATTGAGTTGCATGGTGCTCTCATTTTTACCTTGTTAGTGGCAAGGTTATCTTTCAGGCTAGTTTTTTCACTGCAAGTCTTGGATCCCAACACAGTGGTGTATGATTTAAGCTGTTCTCAGCACTGCAAAAGCATAATAATAATAATAATATATTAATAGTAATTAATACAGTCGTACTAACACCCAAACAGCTAATTCACAATATATCTGAATGCTCTAAATCTTAGAAAGATACTCAGGTGCTCCCTTCTCAGGAAAGGGATTCTTTGTCAGGGCGTGTATTGATAGGACAAGAAGTAATGGTTTTAAACTAAAAAAGTGTTGGTTTAGATGAGATATTTGGAAGAAATTCTTTACTCTGAGGGTGCTGAGGCACTGGAACAGGCTGCCCAGGGAAGCTGTGGATACCTCATCCCTGGAGGTGTTCAAGGCCAGGCTGGATGGGGCTTCGGGTAACCTGGTCTGGTGAGAGGTGTCCCTGCCCATGGCAGGGGGCTGGGACTGGGTGAGCTTTAAGGTCCTTTCCAACCCAAACCATTTGGAGACGGAGAAATTGAACGATAAAGAAGGAAGTTAGTTGTCTGAATCCACCCAGAGAACAAGCAGGAAAGGTGGGAAGACAAATTTAGTTCCCTGTCTTGTGCTCTGTCCATGGAACAGTACTGTCTCCTCAGTATTAGCTGCAGTTTTGTTACTATATGCATTTTTCTTGATTTAAAAAAAACAAGTGGACAGAAGACCAAACACCTTTACAAAGGATTTTTAGTGGCCTCTGTGAAGAATGATACCAAATGTCTTGTGCTCTGTAGACTGGTGTACGCCTGTACCAGGTGATGTCCACTGAGGGTATGGCTCTTCCTCCAAAGTCTGGAGCCTCCACATCTGGGTTTCATATTGCAGCTGGAGGTGAACCTAGAGGTAAATCTAGTGGTGAGTTCTCTGCAGTGAAGCAAATGCAGTCTTTATCAGCTGAAAATTTAATCCATTCAATGACACAGATTTGTTCTCAGATGTACTCCAACAAAATCAGTACTTGAATTTTTACTCAGTAGTTCTGCAGTTTATAGTGTTTTTCTTGAGCTATATGTTTGTCTGCTTGTCTGTTTTCTATAAGACATTATAACAAAGAACAGTAACAAAAGAAAATACGTTGGAATGCTAAAGATAATCCTTGTAAACAACTATTACAAATTAATTGAGAAAAAAAAAAAAAAAAAAAAAGTGCAAATGTCTGGAAGTTTTTAACAATGAAAGATCTGAACCTGAAAAGGAAAAGAAAAAGGGGTTAAAGCAGAGTGCTGATGATCTTTCAGAAACCACAGATTTAATTCCCAGCACTTCTGACTTCATTAAGAACTGCAGCCTTTTCCATTGGCAGCACAATTCTTGAGCTTGACAAAAACATATGGGGAGGATGGTGGAAGTGGTAAACTCCAGAAGTAACACTCGGTCTTCTAAATCAGGAGGTCACACCTTCAAGTCTTGACTGAAGAACTCAATCTTCCCCAGATCCCACAAACCTTGTTATACAGGTACTGAGTGACGGATTAAAAAGCTCCCTCCAGTTGACTTGTCTCAGTATTTTCCCAGGAAAAGATAAAGTCCTCTGGGGAAAAAAAAAAAAAAAAAAAAAAAAAAAAAAAAAGAAGAAAAAAAAAAACTCATCAGAATAATGAAGGGTAGCTACAGCATTCCTCAAGTGCCACATAATAACCTGCGCCTGCATAAGGCTTACAGCTGGCAGTATGGGGTCACAGGGAGAATAAAGGCTTTCACTCTCCTGGCCTTATTAACATAGCTATCTATTTCCTTCAGAAATCAGTGTTAACTCTTTCTACATCCACAAGTCACCCTCACTCTGCAGTCATGACAGCATCATGCTTAGAGAGAGGAAATTACCGTGCTGTGTGTTTGCATTTTGGAGCTTACAAATGGGATGTTTTGTTTAAGGCTTTTTGGTTCTCCCTGAGCCTGAGCTTAAGGAAATGGCAAATTTCAGGAGAAAATGCAGAAGTCCCTAGTTCTCAAGTCTCCTGATCCCTAAAATGTATAAAAGCAGTTAATTGACTTTCTTTATCTACTATGGATAGCTTTTGTTTCTGTTGGTAAAAACAATTCTCTAATAAAAAGTAACTGTTCGTCATTTATTATTTTATTTTTATTTTTTAATTTCTTTGTATTTGCTGTCTCTCCTACTCCAAAATCACTTCTCTGACTCTCTAGCATTCTTCTAACAATTTCAGGAGAGGTGTATCTCTGTTTTATTTTGCAGGGATTTGCCTGTGTGGAAAATGTAGTATGCAATTGTCCCTGATGTTGTTGCAGTCTGCCAAATACTCAATGTTTTGAATGGATTGGGTTAGGTCTTATATGAAATATAACAAGAGTAGAAAGAACATCTGTCTGGAGAAGTGTTCAATCAGAAAAGGAAAGTGAAGTCCACAAAGCTAATCAGGTGGATGCCCATGAAGTACGTCTGTAACATAGACATCGGTTTGCTTATATGACTCAGTATTAGTTGATTGTCCCCAGTTGTGCTTTCTCTCTTGTCACCAGAATGGGTGAATTTGCTCAGCGTGACAATACTGGACAATTGTGTGAATAATCTGCTAGAGAAACTACAGGCCTCAGATGAAAAGCAGGAGATTATTACAGTTTAAAACAATTGCCTTCACTATTTTTTCTGCCAGATCCTAGGGTTACATGAGAGCTGCTAAAGTGTCTTTGTAGCATCAGACCTACAATAAAGCGAATGTTGCGTTACGAGTTGGTTCTGATATCCATGGGCTTTGTCTGCTCTCTAATGAGCATATTACAAAGTCACTGAAGATATTGTTTCCATTATACATCATCATCACACCCATGACTTCTTCCACCAGAGGATCAGTCCTAAAGTAAAAGGTGTGCCAAACTGACTACAAAGGCAGCTCTGGCTGAAAGCCAATATACCAGGGCTTGACAATTTGACCCAGTCATGCTCTACAGAAGACATTTAGGATTTTACCCTCCTTTTTGCTATAGAAATTAAACCAAGAAACTTAGTTTTTACTGTCAAATATGCATGTATCCTGCTTATATCTGTACACAGATTCTTGGACAGTTTTCAGGATCAGAAATGGATGTCCTGAGAGTTGTTTATTTGTCAAAGCAATTTACTAAAAGAAAAGGAGAAATCCTTTCACCTTGCTTTGGAAAGACTTGATTAATAATTTTATATTTGCATATTATACCATATGCACAGGAAGCTTTACTATGGGTAGGAATATGTATTTTTACTTTCTAAAGCATACACATCTTCTGTTGTATCATAATAATAACAGTGTGCATGAATGACATCTCCATTAAGGTTTCCAACATAATTTATGGAGATAGGGCTTGTAGTCTATATCTAGTCTATTGGTGAATTAAATTTGAATTAGTTGCTCAGATCCGCCATGTGCTTTATGCTGCTACATCAGTATGAAAAAAATAAGGAAAGAATAAGCCTCTGTGAACATGAGGTGAAGGGAGGGAAAAACAGTTTGAAGACTTAGTGGCAAATTACATAAGACCATGGGGTTAGATGTATGTAGAGTTTAGGCCTTGTACATGGCAATTTGACATATTTTCAAGGGAGACATTTTTTTTTTTATTTTTATTTTTTTTTAAGAGAAGTAAAGATCAGGATGTTTGCAAAATTTTCTAGTGTGGCTGTTTCAGAGGGTGACGGGAGTATGGCCCCACTGGATTACAGATTGAACAAAGCTACTGCAAGGAGAAAGGAAAGTCATACCTTACCCATACCATTGGGCTTTCTGTGCTAGAGGGAGAATTCATCTTTCAAAGGCCAAACAGCATAACTGCAGGCAAGAGGATTCACAGAAGAAATAACTTTCAAGCTCACTGGAACTCCTTGAGAGACATCTCAGTGCCTCCCTTGGCCTCATTCTCTTTTTAGCATATGGCCAATCTTTCTGCTCTAGCTCTTGATGTTGCTGTCCTCCAGGAGAAGACCAGTGCCTATGTCTGAAGCCTTGTACAACATGTAACCTTGAGCTATCTATTTAGAGCCAAATCCAAACCAGAATATTTGTGTCCAATATACAGGTAATGTGATTTAGGTGTTTAGAAACATGTCTGTTCATGGAGCAGTGCACATGCTGAACTGTCCAGACACAATATTGCTCCAGTCAGCAGGCCACATAGCTATGTTAATAAAATACTCAGTCTATGCCAGTAAACTCTACTGAGAAGAGAGATGTATGGTTTGCAGCACTTAACAGTCATATTGAAAGGGCTTTCGTGAAGAATATGGGCTCCTAGTTCAACAGTTCAAGTGTATTCTCCTTTAGAATTTAGGTGGCCACATGGAACAATTTCTTTTTTTGCCACAGATTTTGCTAACCTTCCTAAAGTGTTGCCAGTGTAGGGCTGGTGCTGCCATATAGTAGAGCTACTGTCCTGGTTGAGATAGCTATTGAAACACCAGAAGCTATCCAGGACTCACAGAGCTGGTGTCCTGTGCCTAAATCTAAGGATGTTTGTCTAGAGGGTGAGGTACAGGTTTAGAAGAGCAATACATTTTGTAAGAAATTTGATATTCTCAAACCATTCAGGGGAAGTTGGTGGTTAAATCACCCAAGAGACGGGAGAGGGTTAATCCCTCTGCATAAAGGAATTTTCCTATGCTGCCCGCCCCCTTGTACAAGAAGCATTGACTCCTTCCCCAGAACTCTGCACATTACACTGGAAGGTGAGTGTCTACCTCTGAGCATCAGAATGCTGAAAATGACAGCACTCAAGTCCTTGTCTAGGTCTGACCTCTCTTTTCTTTCACAGCTCCCATTTTCTTGTGCTAATAATGGTTCTGACAACCCATCTCTACATTGTGAAACAGCAAAAGCATTAATGATCCTGCGTAAAAGGCTTTGGGACAGGTGGTACCATTTGTACACGTTGAGAATTACTGCACACACCATTTATAGCACACTGTAGTGACGTGCAGTCTGCAAACCTCACCTTCTGCCATGAATTCCATGTTCTACCTATCAGTTTTATGTGAAAGTATGTCCTTCAGCTGTCATCTCCCACTTTCTAATCACAATGTTTGAACTGGGGATATAGGAACGAAAGTAGCATTTTTCTTTCCCTTCCTTAATTCTCCCAATTGATGGCTGATTTGAGTTGCAAACCTTGCCAGCTATATTGCACAGACAGTCAGTATTCAGTAACAGCCTGAGCCCAACGTTCCTACTCAAGCAAAGCCACCATGGGATTCATAGGGAATATTTTCTGCGTCAGAGCTTGCTGAATTTTGCTTTAACAGCTTAATTTCCTTTCCTGAAATCACTCCTTGCATTATTAATCTGATGAGTTTTAAGACAGGTGTTATTCTTCTGCCTTTTTGTGGTGTTTTTATTGCATTTATTTCTTATTTGCATTACAGCAATGATGCCACAGTGCAGAATAAGACCTCATTGGGTTGTGAGCTGTATGCACAAACAGTGCCCTCGGAACAAGTTGCATTGCTCCATTTTTATAATGAAATTAGGCTTCTTGGTTTTATATTCTCCTAATAGGAATTTTCCCTCAGGGCAGTTTAGCACACGCCGTAGAGTTATTTCTCCTCTCCTCTCTAATGCGGTATGAAGTCCACTTCTTAACATCAGCCAACAAATGCTGTGCTATTGCAAGATCGCAGGACATCAGCTGCGCTTTTGAGCTTGACTTCCCTCTTCCTGTGACACAAAAGTTCAAAGGCTCTGCATCTTTTGTGTCAAAGATGTGTTTTCTTCTAAAGCACTGGCAGTGCTCACGTCTTGTACTGAATGTGGAAAAGAAGAAAAAGGAAAACATTCATGCTTATGTGGATCCCTCTAAGTGGAATGGACAAGATTTATTAATCAAGCTATATCATTCTGAAAATCCAGTGCCAAGTCTAAGTTGGTAGGGGCTAGTCTTCCTCTTCAGCCTCTTGCCAAATCACTGTAAAATTTCTTAATTTCCTATGAAATTGGCAACCTCTCTGTAAAGGGAGACTAGAATACTAGTTTAATCAGATTTTTGGACATTTGTGCTTCATTCAAGTGAATTCCTTCCTAAGGCGTAAATCCTTGCACAGGATGTTAAAAGAGCCTGAGGATGAAATCAGCAGTAGCCTTTAAATCTTTGCACTGTTTCTTAACTTTGTGCATTTTTCAAAATTTTCGTTAATTACAAGTTGTTTTATTTATTAATTTATTCATATAATTTGTTATAGGGATGGAAGAAAAAGAACAGCAGTGTTGTATATCCAAACAAAAAATCAAAGAAAAACAGTGAAAATCAAGTAGTGAAATGTCATTGAGTGCTCCTATTAAAATGCTGGAGGCTCTATAACATAGTTTAGTCATAATCCTCATTAAATTAGTCTGCAGATACCTTGCTCCAAAAATTGTAGAACTATACCCTCAATTTGTGTGAATCAGTGAGACTCTGAGGATACCTTATCTCTGCTAATTGATGTTACCTGAATACTTAACATAAAGATCTACAGGCCAAAATGAGTCTATAACAGTTTTGCATGACCTCTGGAGTAAAGGAACTTGTAGAATTTGTGAAAAATGTTGTTTCTCAAATAGTTTTGGTTGGAGCCATGAGCAAGGAAGTACCAGGAAAGCTCAGCTTTTCATGGTTTCATGGTGCTATTCAGTCCTAAAGCTGTTTCCTTTATGTTTAAACACTCAGCTGTGGGAAAGTGCAGAAAGAGCATAAAACATGGAGGCAGAAAAAGTGTAATGTCCTATTACAACTAAAGATCTCATGTCATGTGACATAGCAAAAATTTCTGTTCACTAACTATGAGTATGTCTCTTACGCTAAAGCAAGTGATTTAGTGGGCTACAGGGTCTTACTCATCATGAAAGTACGCAAACACATCAGGTCTTTTTAACTGCCTCAGAGCCAAAAGAACTGGTTAAAAAGTTTGGAAAACTACTTGTCTGAAAAGATGGTTCTGTGTTATGTTTTCTTTTAGGAAGCATACAGAAAACTTTTTTTTTTTTTTTTTTTTTTTTAATAAAACTTCTGTCTATTCTATTTGTGTGTCTCAGCTGCGTTTGTAGAATTTTTCGTCCTTCAGTTACTAGTGAAGAGCAAAGAGGGTTAGGAGAAAATCTTGGTAGGGCATTCGCAGTAGGATCTCTGCGTTATTCACTTTCATGGTTTATCGCTTCCTTTTCTTTCTTCACAGAAAGAGAAGGTTTTTTTGTTTGTTTGTTTGTTTGTTTGTTTTGTTGTTGTTTTTTTTTTAGGATGTGCTCATCACCAGCTCTCTAAAGCTTAATCTCCACTGTTGGCTAATGTATCTGTGCCACTGCAGGGTAGGACGAGATCGCATCACCTTGCTGACACTACTATGCTGAAAGGTGTTCGTAGCAGATGCAATAATGCCAAGAAAGTATTTTTGTTGCCTTAGCTTATGTCATCGAGGGAGATGGTGCAGGAAACAAACAAAATACTCCTCTTTTCCTTTGGCATCTTGCCAGGAGGCTCTGCAGATATCACATTCTAGTGCTGCTGTAACACTGGGGACCTGGTATGTTTAGTGCTTTGTATGACAACCTATTCTATGCTTGTAATGCTCCCAACATACCCAGATCAGCACTTCCGTTTAGACTTAAAGCTCTTTAACTAGGGTCTTCTCCTCTGTGGCTTGCTTCTCTCTCTTTCTTTCTTTCTTTCTCTTTCTTTCTTTCTTTCTTTCTTTCTTTCTTTCTTTCTTTCTCTCTCTCTCTCTCTCTCTCTTTCTCTCTTTCTCTCTTTCTCTCTTTCTCTCTTTTTCTTCCTTCCTTCCTTCCTTCCTTCCTTCCTTCCTTCCTTCCTTCCTTCCTTCCTTCCTTCCTTCCTCATTCCTTCCTTCCCTCCCTCCCTTCCTTCCTCCCTGCTTCCCTTCCCTTCCCTTCCCTTCCCTTCCCTTCCCTTCCCTTCCCTTCCCTTCCCTTCCCTTCCCTTCCCTTCCCTTCCCTTCCCTTCCCTTCCCTTCCCTTCCCTTCCCTTCCCTTCCCTTCCCTGCCCTTCCCTGCCCTTCCCTGCCCTGCCCTGCCCTGCCCTGCCCTGCCCTGCCCTTCCCTTCCCTTCCCTTCCCTTCCCTTCCCTTCCCTTCCCTTCCCTTCCCTTCCCTTCCCTTCCCTTCCCTTCCCTTCCCTTCCCTTCCCTTCCCTTCCCTTCCCTTCCCTTCCCTTCCCTTCCCTTCCCTTCCTTTCCCTTCCCTTCTCCCTTCCCTTCTCCCTTCCATTCCCTTTTTCAATTTTGCAGTGCAATGTCTTGGTCTTCTATTAAAGCCCTTGGTGCACAGTTATTAAAAATAACAGCAGCTATTCACAGTTTTACAATAGCTGCATATTAATTGCAGTAACAAGGAAACTTTACGATTGCAATTTTTCAACAGATTTTGATTGTATGTGCGTTCATGCACACGTGTGTGTAAAACTGGTATGGGGGTTTTGATGGGAGTAGATTTGGTCTTTTTCTAAAATTTGTTGGAAATGACCAAGTTAGGCTTAATTTGTTTGTAATTCTAGAGGATTGACTCCTAGAGTGCACGATGCATCACCCAAGCTAACAAGCTCTCCTGGATCAAGAGATCCTAGGGAGATTTTCTAGAATCCACATAGATCTCAAAGATCTACATTCTTACTTCTTTATGGATTTATATCACAAAGATTATGTCAACTCAGTATCATCCTGTAAACTAATTATATGTTCTGTATGTGAAGGCCCCATTGGTTCATCCAGATTTGCTGTCATAATCCTTGGGACGTGCCCTTGAGTAAGGTCGAAAGACCACAGAATTTGACCACAGCCATGAAGTCAGATGAGCTGTGCTTATCCCATGTTATTTCCTTGCTGATGCCCATTCTCATTCCCATCAACACTTCTAACCCTGCTGCTTTAGAGACTTCACTGGAGCATCTGGTGGAAGGAGGAAATGGGATGTTTTCCATGGACTTATTAATTCCTTTTGCAGTTTCCTCATGTGAGCCTCACACGAAGCAGTGGTGCCAAAGGTGCTGCTTCCTCAGCAGGTAAGTGCACACACTAATGCTTGATAGCAACACCAGGAAGGTTGGACAGGTCTGAGTCTGAACAGGAAAGAAAGAGAGAAAACTTCTTTGTATCCTCTCAGTTTTGAGTTTAATGGAATTAATATGAGGGAACAGAGATGCTACAGCATTAAGTATAATTTCAAAGGCTTTTCATCTTGCTTTGCTTACTTTTGCATGTAACAACTATACACTAGATCTTTCCTTTATGGTTTCTCACTTTGTTTTGTGTATTTGTATGTATAAAAAAGGGGAGGAAGTTCTTTTGTATTTTTAATCAAATATTAAGACTAATAGCAGACTACTACCACTACTCGATCCCATCACCAGGCAGGTTTTAGAAATAAAAAAGTAGGCTCCTGATGATGGTACAGAATCTCCCTGCACACACGCACACACATACCTGTCCCTGTTTTTGTTAGTAAATGTGCTGTTCTACTTTATGACATTATATGGTGATGATGCATGGTATGCGATTGCTTTTTTCCCCCTTTTCAGTGCCTTTTCCTTTGGAAGCTGACGTTTTGTTTGCTGGCCCAGAAGCACAATGCTCTGTGGCATTATGTCTCAGGGTGTTGACAGTGTTGTCACTTTGAGTTTCCATCACAGCTTTAAACTAATAGGACGAGAGTAATGATTTTGAGCTGTGACTAAACTTGGGCAAATGCCCCAAAGAATTTACTAAAAATTCTCACATACATTTTTATATAATTTCACATTGACTGCTGCTGCTCCCTTCTCAACAAAGTACTTCAAATAAGCTTTACTAGCAATTTTTTTTCTTTTCATTTTGAACACAAACCCTTTGCCTTAAACATCCAGGCTTCCTTCCACCTACTTTGTTTTTCTGATTGATATTACTTGCATTGCATTTGTGAGAAATATCAGCCCTGTCCCACGTATGTCTTCTTCTCAAAAGTACTGTATTGTTTACCCTTACACTTCATTGAGGGAGGGGAAATATTTCCCAATCTACATCTCAATTCTCCTCCTCCAGAGATACCCCTGAAAGTGCAGCAATGTCCTGCCAAATTTGACACTGACATTCAGGTATTTGCCTACTATGTGCAAAGGGGGTTCAATTTGTTCATCTTCTATTAACTGAGGAGAAAAGGTTTTCAGCTTAAAGTTGGCAGTTAGATTTTGGGGGGAAAAAAAAAAAAAAAGGAAAAAGAAAAAAAAAGAGAACACTTTCCACCAGAAACCCAGATTTTACATCAGAAAAATGACAGTTGCACTACTGTGACCTGGAGTGGATAATCAAAGCAGGGAGAAATTTACATTTTTTCTCATCAGGCCTTTTAGATCTTGCCATGCTGGAACGAATAACAAGTTTTCCACTGCTATCCTCCATCCCATATCATTTGACTTCCACAGGGAAAAAAAAGAAAAAAAAAAAAAAAAAAAAAAAAAAGGTGATTCCTACAAAGGAGAATAACAGCTGAAGAGCCATTTATGAGTGGGAAGCTGTTAACTATTTATTAACTGTCTATGAAGTCTTCATGAATCTTCAATATAGGATAATCAGAATATAAAAAAAATACATATATTCAAAAATGTTTTAAAGTGCTATTTTTTCAACACTATGAAAAATAACTTTTCTTGCAGTCATGCAATGTACAATCAATCACTTAATAGCCTGATATTTCCATACATAGTGCTACTTAATGCACAGTGTGCTACAATGCTTTCTTCTTAAGCCATTTCTATATGCGAAATAAATTATCATTATCCACCACAGTTTAAAGAAATACAAAAGCCTTTAATTCACAATGAGGTGAACATAACAATAATTATTATGAATAAACTGGTGCAGAGGAACTTTTTACTACGGGGCAATTTGCTTGTGTGTCCTCATCCAGAAAAAAAAAAGCTGGTCTTGTAGCTAATGTAGACTGTCTCTGCAAGACACTTGTTCTTTGTCACTGTTTCTTCAGTTTCCACTGTGTGTGTAAATGTGAAAAAATAAAATAAAAATAAAATAAAAACACTTTTTTTTTTTAATATATATAAAATTTATGATGCCTGTCTTCCAAGTTAGGTAGACTGAGATTTCACATTAGTCAGAAACTCTTTTTACCCAAAATGGATAAAGTGCAGTTGTTCTAGAGAAATGGGAAAATAAGGTCAAAGATTCCGGAGCTCTTTTTTTTTTTTTTTTTTTTTTGAGGCCCCAAATCTATACCATAGCTACATTAAATTTTGCAGAGAAGTGTCAGTGGAGAATTTCACCCTTAAATTCCAAAGCTTTTAATTACTTACTTGTGTTGTTATTTTCATCTACGGTACTGCATGCTTGTCAAAGTATGTTTCCTTGCCACAGCTGGAACAATCAAAATTCTTTTTGTTGCTTATAATAAATAAATGTTCAATTGTGAGAATGTCTTCAGGGAAAGTTCATTAAAAAAAGAAATGAAAATGCTGAGAAATAAATGGTTACTGTGATTGCACTTGTTTTGATATAATATGCAAAATTTAATTTGGCTCTATTATGTTTGGGACACACACACACACATTCACCAACACACACACACATACTGCAAAAGAGAAAACTTGAAAAGATATTTTATTAGCAGTAGTATTTCTTTTTTTTGTTATTATTATTTTATTGCAAATCCTTACATTATGACCCTATTTGATGCATGTGCATTGCTGTTGAGAGAAAAAGAATTCTATTATAATCTATATTATTGGTGGGTAGGGGCTCCAGCTGTTTCATAGTTGCTTTTGTACTAAGGATTGTGCAAATATTATAACAGGCTAGCGTGGCATAGAAGAATTCAGCCTGAATAGACAAAACATGAGAAGAGCAGGAAGGCAATACAATCAAGCCAAGGTTACATAGGTCTGTGTAAGTTAGCTGAGGATCTTCACTGGCATTGCATAATTCAGTTTGCTACTGTACCCTGTGTTGCAAAGCTTTTTGAGATGCCATGATAGATCGAGGGATGAACACAAACAGGAATAGCAATTCAGATTGGAACGTCTCTCTCAGAAATAGTTATGTGATCTTTCTTGGTTTGGCTGGGGTTCTACAGTCCTTGGTACCTGGTTTATCAGAGAATTAAGAAAGGAAGAGGAAAAAAAAAAAAGTATCTTTTGATATTCTTTTATAGATGTTTTCTGTTGGGAACACAAATTTAATGAAAGCTCTGCATTCAGTCATGACTCTTTGATTAATGAGCATTTTCCAGAGCCTGGGTGTAACTTCCATTTCCAGAGGTCCCTAAAATCCCTTAAGTCTTGGAATGGCAATGAGATTTGCTCTCACTTCATCCAGTTCTACTGAGATTTCATGCTCTTTTCTTCCAAGCATCCACTGCTGCTCACTTCCTCAAATGCATCCTGTCATTTCTCTCTGTTCTATAATTTGGTTGCTATTTCCAGTTCCCAGACTGTTTACATATTTGTTCTCCTCAGAAAAATGTGGGCAGAGATCTTCATCCAACTCTCTGAAATGGGAAAATCTCAATAAATTGAGGGAATGGAACTGCATGTTTTTATTTTTTTTTTTTGGATGACCATATTAAAACTGGGCTTGTATGCATATGATGACATCTCACCACCAGTGGTAATTTAAATACATTGAGCCCTAGTTTGATTTTTGAAAGAAAGGACTCTGAGGCCCATTTTAGGGTGAAAGAACCAAATGCAAGATAGGGAAGTGTAAGAATATTCTGTCTTAGTTAGCTGCAAAGGTGCTGCCTGTCCAACTCATTCTCTTTAGATAGATCCTTGTTCTTTGATTTTAATGCGGTGTTGAAACAATTACACATCTACATTGTACAGGATTAAAAATAGGCTTTTAAAAGAGAGGTAGATAATTTTAAGGAGTCGGAGTCATCTAATTATCTCATTTATGGACTTATTTCTGTACTGCTGCATGGGTTAAGTAGTTGCTATGGAGTTCCTATTTGCTAATTTTGCGCTGAGATTGAATTCGAAGCTTCTGGCCACCTGTGTTCCTCCACTGTACCATCCTGACTTGCTCCTGTTGACTAGAAGACAGCTGTCCAGGTCTTATCTCTGCCTTTCAGCTGTGTTACACTTAGAGAAGACCTTTAATGTAATTTGTCCAGGCTGCATGGTGAAGTTCAACTGAGATTTCAAAACAAGGACATTTTCTTTGCTGCATCACCAAAGGGAAGTTACATAGGAAAATGTTGTCAAGAAGTATCTGATGTTCCCATGAGCCTTACCTCTTTACTGGTGACACCAGAGAAAGTCCTGGGACCCTGTCTTGTACCTGATTATGCACCTTACCAGACTCAATATCACAGCTGATAATGTGTGACACAGATAACTCTCCTACAAACCCCTAAGTTTATCCCTTATTTAAGTGTGCTGGCTGTGAAACCCATCTGACAAGGTATCTGTGTCAGCAGTCAGCTGACAGCAAGATGTTCAACCTTTCAATAGAAACATCTAAAGTAGAATTTGATATAATGCAAATGGTCAAAATACCAAAAATAACAAGGTCTCAAATTCCTTTAGATGTCAGAACAATTAACAGTTTACATATGATTTGGGGTATCTTCCTCTAGAATAGATCTCTAAGAATTAAAATTATATTTATTAAGAAAAATGAGGAATCATATCAAAGCCTTTCCATTTTATTATTGTTCTATCACATGTAATATTCAAGACTTTAAGCCTACAGTAAAAGTATTGGCAATCAAATAAAAAATTAATAATCATAAAATAAAAAGGATAATGATAACATTTATTCTAATAAGCACATGGTTTAAGCCAGTAAAATAAAAGGGAATAATTGCCATTCTTCAAGCCCATTACAAGAAGGAAGAGGGGAGAGAAGTGACTGCAAAGAACAGGAAAAAAAAGCCAATTGTATTACTAGAAAAACATAATGTCAGTGCTTTAGAAAACGCATTCTCTAAAGTTTTAGCAGGCTTAGCCATCAATACATTTCAAGAAAAATATACCCTTTATACATGTATTTTTCTGCAGCTTGTCTGCATTTCTGATACATTGTTTAAATGGGTTTTGCCTGCCTTAATAAGGCACATCATTTGAACAGAAACCTCACTGTGTGATAACAGGCAACACATAGCGAAAAAATGCCTCGAGGTTTTTTCCTTGCTATATTTGGCTCTCTGGGCTAAGTCGATTTGAGTTGGGCTGATTATAATAAGCCAGAAAGTCACTACAAACTAATTATTTTCTGTTCATTTATGTGATTAATGGTGAAAACTTGGATAACTTTTACATATCTTGAGTCCCATATAATTAATCATCTTGAACTTTACAAAAAAATAAAAAATAAAACCCTCAAGGTGCCCCTGGATTTTCTTCCAAAGCGTTGGAGTTTCACTGGCATTAGCTCATGCAGCTGACAAAATCAGGGGATGCTTTGCAAAGAACTGACATGTTTGTGTAAGTCCTCAGAGGGCATTGCTGAATTTCTTCAGCCACCAAAAGCCTTGGAAATTAAAAAATAGAGGAGCAAGTAAGTTATTGGGTGAACTACTGCCAGTGCCGGGGGAGAAAGAGGGGGGAAAAAAACCAAACATACAAAGGAGCTGTCTTCCAGATAGACTGTACAGATCGGAGGAACTGGTATGGTGAAGACAGTTGTTTTAGATCTGTCCTTTGGCAGCCAGCTCAAGCCCCTAATAAGCCCAGATCCTGAGGCAAATGCCAGCATCTGAGAAAGCTAAAGCACCATCTTCAAATTGTCAGAGTAAAGAGCTCTACCTTTGCTCCATTTCATTGTTATTTTACCCCTCACATGTTGTATGCGTGGCCTTGAAAGCAAGATTTATGCTTAAAGCATTAAAATATATAGAAAATTATTCACTACATATTTCTTTAGGTGACTCACTTTGTTTTAAGCACAAATACCCCTATGTATTGAAGACTGACACTTGGCAAGAGAAGGTGAATGTTGCACTTTTGGAAACAGAAGCAGTCTCTTGAACAATGATGTACAAATGCCAAACTGCAACCCTGGTAGACATGGACAGTCATGAGAGGCTGGCTCTATAGCAGGACACGAGTCCTACGTCTGGTCTTGTGTTGTGCATCACATCAGCTGCACGAGTACCAAAAAGGTGAGGATGGATTCCAAAGTTCACTTGATTCTTAGGCTGTGCTCACACTGAAATCAGAAATTAGAAGATAATTTGTGTTCAGAGTCCCAGATCGTGCAGACTTTCAATCAATTAACAGTTTTGTGTTTGCTCTGTAGTCTAAGAAATGAAAATGGGAATTTTGGTTCAAAGAAATTGTCCTCACCAAACCCCTGTGATTTTATTGCAAGCACCTGGATATACCAGATCTTTTTTTTCCTGGCTGCAGATTTGCTGTTTGCAGTACTAGATAGTAAAACCCTCGAAATGGTGGTCCCTTTTTCTACTTTCACAGGTGGTCTGAGCCAATTCCATTTTCCATTCTAGAGCTTAAAATTAACTGATGTAGTGACTGGATTAGGAATTCCTGTGTACTTAGTCATTGGAGGATTTGAATTTGTCACTGCCTGAACTAGGCCCGTATACAAGTTTTAAGTAAAGGTTCCCCTGCCCAAATCCTGGGAGAATACCTGAAGACAGCCTGACTGAAGTCAGTGCCATTGCTGTGGAAGTTCAGGGAAATCTCTCCCTTGATCCCTTAATGTCTCATGGGAAAGCAATGCTCATCTTTGGGAAGATGTCCTGAAGGCACTTGTCACTTCCAGTATCATCCCTAAGGGGAGGAATTTATGTTCATGGTTCAAAACTTGTTTGAGGTTTGTTACAACTACAAGTTCTGCAATTACTTGATCATCCTTGGTAATCTATTCAGAAGTCATCAGTGATTTCAGATATTTGAAAAGATGTCCAGAAGTGGCAAGCAGCCCTCTGGTGAATGACAGATCTGTATCTGCTACCGTAAAGTCCATTTAACATTGATCTTTATTCAAATGATAAGGGACATATATGTACAGGCTGGACTGTAATCTCTTGCATAATTTCAGCAAAGAAAGGGACAGAAAAGTTGGCTTGCTGTCTCCTTGACAAATGACTCCTTTTGTTAGAGTCAGTATCTTCAATAAGGAAGGCAAGGAAAAGAAAACCTGGTGAGAGAGCTGGCAGGTAAGCATGAATTGACAGTTATTACTTGAAGAGGGCCTTGCAGAAATTCTCTGAGATCGTACTTCTGCAGGGAATACACCAGAGGATCATCGCATTGTGCTGTAATTATTACACCCTTCCCAGTCACTTGCTTTGCCTCACAACTGAATTAGCCACTAGTGAGAAGTGACATCCTTTTGTTTAAAAAGCATGGGAAAGGGAGACTGCCTAAGGACTGTAGCAGAGGTATTTCTAGATAAAAAAACATGGCATCTTTGGCTAGAATATTGGCTCCTCCCCACCTTTACACAGTACAAGATGAAGATGCTGATTAAAAGTAGTCATGAGTTACTTACACTAGATTCCCCTTATAGTCTATATAGGTTCTCTTTATAGTGGGGCTTGGGGGTTGGGTAGGGACACACACACACAACAGAAGACAGAAACTTATAAAGATAAGCTTCACCTCACCCTTCAACAGCTCTCTGAGACAAATCAAACAAATCATGCCCTGGTTCTCTCCACCAAGTACACAGGATATCTCTAGTAAGTAGATGAGATGTTGAAGCCAAATTTTGTTAAAGTAAATCTCTCTGTTGATTTTTGTGGTCTTTGGATATGTCCAAAAGTAGCAAGTCCAGCCATTTGGAACAATATCAATATGTGTTTAAGATTACCAGTATTAAGAAAAAATATTCAGAGGCATACTTAACACTAAGGTCTATTTGCCTTCGGAGATAAGCAAGTGAATGTGCTGAAAATAACCATCAAAAACTGTTTTTGTTTGTATGTTTGTTTGTTTGTTTTTGTTTTTAAGAGGTTTTATGCTAAGATTTTGATTTTTCCTTAAACAAAGGTTATCTGTCTGGCAGCCCACACGTGACAATGTCCCAGTCCCTTCTCAGTTACTAGTATAGATGGCCTCCAACACACTTTCAAGCAACCACATCCTGTAGGTGCTGGTTGCCTAAATAGTCACACAGTAGAGATTGCCCAAGGTTGTCCTTCCTCTAACCACTCTGAGTTTCTCCTCTGTGCTGAACTACGATTCCTGATGGCCCCAGAGCACATGGCATAAGCTATAGTCTTCTGTAGGATGAACTGGGTTTAATCATGTTCCTTTTGAGAAGTGGAGTAGAGAAAGGGGAAAGTAGGGCCAGTTCTCTTTGATGTCTTTGTCGATGATCTGGATGAGGGGATCGAGTGCACCCTCCGTAAGTTCGCAGACGACACCAAGTTGGGTGCATGTGTTGATCTGCTCGAGGGTAGGAAGGCTCTGCGGGAGGATCTGGATAGGTTGGACCGATGGGCTGAGGCCAGCTGTATGAAGTTCAACAAGGCCAAGTGCCGGGTCCTGCACCTGCGGCACAACAACCCCAAGCAGAGCTACAGGCTGGGCAATGAGTGGTTAGAAAGCTGCCTGGCAGAGAAGGACCTGTGGGTATTGGTTGATAGTCGGCTGAATATGAGCCAGCAGTGTGCTCAGGTGGCCAAGAAAGCCAACAGCATCCTGGCTTGTATAAGAACAGTGTGGCCAGCAGGACTAGGGAGGTGACTGTCCCCTTGTACTCGGCTCTGGTGAGGCTGCACCTCGAGTACTGTGTTCAGTTTTGGGCCCCTCACCACAAGAAGGACATTGAGGTGCTTGAGTGAGTCCAGAGAAGGGCAACAAAGCTGGTGAGGGGTCTGGAGAACAAGTCTTACGAGGAGTGGCTGGGGCAGCTGGGGTTGTTCAGTCTGGAGGAGAAGGCTCAGGGGCGACCCTATTGCTCTCTATAGGTACCTTAAAGGAGGCTGTGGCGAGGTGGGGGTTGGTCTATTCTCCCACATGCCTGGTGACAGGACGAGGGGGAATGGGTTAAAGTTGCGCCAGGGGAGGTTTAGGTCGGATATTAGGATGAACTTCTTTACAGAAAGGGTTGTTAGGCATTGGAATAGGCTGCCCAGGGAAGTGGTTGAGTCACCATCCCTGGAGGTCTTGAAAAGACGTTTAGACTTAGAGCTTAGTGATATGGTTTAGTGGAGGGTTAGTGTTAGGTCAGAGGTTGGACTTGGTGATCTTGGAGGTCTCTTCCAAACTAGACGATTCTGTGATTCTGTGAAGATAAAAGGGACAAGGGAGCAAGCAATTTCAAAGATGGCAGAGGACAGCTTCCACTAGAGAGTTTGAGGTTAGCATGAGAAATATGAGCAATGGGGGAATCTGGTGAATTTGTCTCTGCTAAGTTCCCTGCCCATGGCAGGGGGGTTGGAACTAACTGATCTTTAAGGTCCCTTCCAACCCAACCATTCTATGATTCTTGTGTAAAAGCAAGCCAGAAGCAAAGCTTGAGGACAAATTTTCAGCCTCATTTTGAGGTCAATCCACTGAAACATAGGTTTGATGCCCAGGCAAATCCCCAGCAGTGTCTTTCCTTTCATCTGATTTTTAAAGTCTAAACTGCTGTGCATCAGGCCTGGCAGTCCCTACCTATTCCATCTGGGTGTTACATGACCAGTGTAAAGTAGGCATAGTGAATGAGGTTCTTCCTTGAAGCATTTTGAAATTGCTGCTACAAGGGCAGATGGGGTTTGTAAACAGTGTATCCTCAAGCTGATTTTACCCTAGATCATCCCATAAAAAGGAAGTTTACACCTACTCTTTGCCTCCTGGCGGAAGTTTCACATAGACCCTCCAGGGAACCTTCAGTGATGTCAGTAAAGAAACAAGGACATAACCCCAGCAACCAATATCAGCACCAAACCCTCAAATGACAGGGAGGATAATCTGGTGTGTGGTAGAAGGGTGTTGTTTTTTGTTGTTGCTGTTTTTGTTGCTTTTTTTTTTGGCTTTTGTTTGTTTTTTAGTCAATGTGCAACGGACCCAATCTCCAGTAAGCATTATTTCTTACAGCTTCATGAAAGTCAGCAAGACAATGCTGATTTATACTGATTGACAATCCAGACCAGGGGAAATTCTGATGTATGTTGTGCATATTCTTTATTTGTTATTTATTGTGGATATGTGTTTTATTGGTTTTATAAAATTTCAGAATACCAATAAAAACAGAATTTAAAAAAAATTTGGATGCCATCAAATTGTTCTTTGACAGCACTGATTTTGCAATAAGATTGGATTGTACATTAATGTTTAATTTGCCTTTTATTGTATTTTAACTGCCTTTTTATTATATGTATATTTATTATTGTGAATGGCCTTGGGATAACTTTGTCAAGAAAGGTGCAGTATAAACAAAATTGTATGATCTGGTGATAAGCAGAACAACAATCAAAGAAGTGAGATATTTCCTAATAAACTCGCATATGGCAATACACTCTTAATGTTGTTTTTTAGCTTCACATTTTTACTGGCTGAAAGTTATGGAGATAACAACTTACTGCTCCCTGTTGGATCTTTGACTGACAACTTTACTTCCATCAGCCCTCTTCTGCAAACTGTGGTAGAGCGGTTTAATTGTGTTTGTAATTAATTGGATTTTAATAAGACTGCATAAAAAATTTGCAGAAGATTAAAAAAAAAAAAAAAAACAGCAAAAAAAACTCTTTTAACATATTGCTAGGGATGCAAAAATATTCATTGCTACAACAATTTGAATAGTGAATTAAAATGCATTCATGATTCAATGCAAAATTGGTTAGATTAGTTAGCATTTGAAGAGCTGTTTCATATGTTCCAGAGGAAGGAAAAAAAATAAAAAGAAAGGAAGAAAGAAAACCCCAAACATGGAGCTTAGTTTATTTTAAACCAAACATCTATCGTTTTGAATTGAGCACTCAAGAAAGGTATCTTCCGAGCACTTTAAATTGCCTGCATTGAAACCTGTAAACATTCACTAATAATTTTCTATGAGAAATAATTTTCTACTCCTTCTGTGTAACATTGCAGCATCTATTGAAAAAATATTTTGCCATATCAGAAAGATAAATCCTAATAAGGAAGGCAATTAAAACCAAGCGGAGAAACAAAAACTTCCATAATGTTATCTCTAAGTACCAACTGGTAATGAATTGAATACAGAAATGTACGTGGGAGTTCACAGTCTTTTCAGTGTTTTCGGGATCGGGATGAGTGGGTTGGCCCTGGTTCCCAGATATGCTTTTTCCTTGCCTCTTTCGTCTCCCAAGTCCTCACTAAACCTGGGTCTGGAGAGTTTTATGCATGCAAAAAGGCTGACCTAAGACTTTAAACATATCTGGGTAGACAGTCATTTGCATGCTCCAGCAATTTGTATTTAAAGCTATTAAAAAGAAGGGAAAAAAAAAAAAAAAAAAGGAAGCACAGCCAAAAGTAAAAACTGTCTGTCTGAATCTCTAGACTACGGGCTGAGTGCCAGCATCACCATTTAGGTCCACTCCTTTTTTATAGGGTAGGCTGTTGGGCCTGGTGAGATTGGATGACATGTAGTGACCAGCCTGCGAAACATTCAAGTAGTGGAGTCTTTAGCCAAGGATTCTTTATCAGGAGACCTGCAGCCCTGTGTTACTCTGATTTTAGAGTTACTCTCCACAGCAAGCTTGCGCTGGTCTAAGTGAACTGGCATTACAACAATATCCAAATATCACTGACAGAACTGTTTGGATGTGGGCAAATGACAATGAAATTCCTCTTAATCCATTTTCCATCCTGCTGCTCTCCTTACCTCTCCCTCTTTGCACCACAGCAATGCAGGCTTGTATCCCCTACCTTCTATTTCTCCTGTAGCTTTTTTTACATCACCCACCTTCTTAAAGCACAGCATTTGTGGTAGAGTAAACATTGAAATAAATCAGCACAGCCTAATTTCTTCTTATTTTTCTGTCAGTCAGTTAACTCATTGTATAGAAAATGTGATAGCAAATTAACAGTAATGTTAAACGTCGGATCCACAGACAGTACGGTAAGACAGTCTGATTCAGACTTAGGACTCTGCTTTTGTGGCACAGAAGCAAGGAAAAAGTCTCTTTGACATACAGTGATCACACTGTTGCAGGCATAATGATTTTCTTCTGCTTATAGTCTTTTTTTTTTTTTTTTTTTTTTTTTTTTTTTTTCCCTCAGGACATTTACCCAAGTGTGAAAGTCTTTGCTGAAGTTTTGTGCTACTGCTTCCAAGCTGTTCCCTCTGTCACCTTCGCTGCAAAGAAAGAATGACTCTTCCACGAAACACCCCCAATAGTGTACACTTTAAGGTCACCCAGAAAAGAGTTAGCTGTACATTAAGTTATACCTAGCTGATAACAAGATGGATTTAGAAAGTGATGAGAAATGACAAGGTACACATGTACATTAGAGCAGATGACAGGAAATTGAAAACATTATTGTAACTTATTAAACATTGATTTTCCAGATATTCCTTGATATTGTTTGACGAAAACAAATGTTAGCAGTAACAACAGCAGAAACAATCAGAAGGGAATGTGGTATCATTTTGGAGGGGAGAGTGAGAAGCAAGATCAGAGAGGGTAAGAGAAAAACTCTTGAACACTGTAAGTCCAACCACTTTATACATAACTAGAAAGTACCAGTGTTATACTAAGGAGGAGAGACTAAAAGTCCACAAAAAATAAATGGGCAGTTAGGATATGACCTCTAGTTTTAAATACCACTCTTGACTTTTGATGTTCTTTTGCAGAGGACATTTTAGATAATTTTAGCTTAGAGACACCCTACAGAGACTGGACATTGCCAATTTGCTGATGTAAAAATATGATCAGCCTTGACCAATTTTCTAAAGTTTGATTATGTTTAAGTTTGAAAAGTTTTCTGTAATCAAATATTCTACAGCTCAGTCCTTTCCTGAACACTGATCCCAGCTCAGAGGATTGATCAGAGTTTTATCGAGGATCAAATTCTCATAGTCATACTCTTGTTGACAAGCACTTTAGAAATTATTATGGTTTTATTTTAAACCATATTTTAATCAGATTTCATTTGAACTCAGATTAGTTGAACTGATGCAACAGGCTGCAGAGTCAAATATGTTCATTTTAATGACATTTTCTCCTGAAATCAGTTAACAATAGATTTCTCCTGAAATAAAACAATGTTAAACTTCAGTAAAGATTTGGGTTTAAACTCATTGAACAAATTAGTGATCCTCAGTATGGAAGAGTAGTATCTACAAGATGATATGCAGTGGCCTAACTAAATGGGTGCAAACGGGAGTATAGACACTGGCTGAGCCTGGGGAGGATATCAGCGCTGCAATGTGAAGCAACAGCACAGCCGCTGCTCTCTAGGAGCTGCATGAGGACAGGGCAGGCTGGGCTTACAGTGACAATGTGACAGTACTAGGGTCTGTCTTGCTGCCATTTGGGACTGTACATATTTAGGATCTCAACCTCACACCTTGCCCCTTGACAGCTGTTGGCTCATCCTCATGACACGATTCTTGGCCACTGACTTTAAATTCTTGTCCCTATGACAATCGTAAATTAGAGAAGATCATGATGAGTAGAAATTTTCTGTTATTGAGAACTTACATCTTAATATTCTTGCACCTCCGTGCCTTTGCTAATACAAGGTGGCCTTGCCCATGCTGCCTTTTGGGGACAATCTTTTTCACTTGCCTCTGAACCCCTGTCTGGGGATTGCCTGGGATAGCACTACTCAGAGCAAGCCAAACCTGGTTCATAAGCAAGACAATAATTAAATAGTATAAGTGATCAAGTACCAGTCCTTAAACTTATGTTTTGACCCTGTTTCATTTATAAGTATAGGTATAGTCTTTACTCCCTTAATTGCACCTCCTTCAAGTATGTATTAAGTATGGACGTGCTATTTCATTTCTTTTATATATGCCATGCAGTAACGTTTCATTCTCCTATGCATATGTCTGCATACACAGTGGAACAGAAAATATCTTTTCAAGGAAGAGATTTGAAAGTACTAAATATATCACTAAAATGTAGGCTCTTGATCTGGTTAGAGCATTTTCATCAAAATCTTTTTTAAACCTCTGAGCACTCAGATTTTTTTGGTAGAAAACAGTTGTCTGCATTTATTCTTGTGTCAGTGAAAACAAAACCAAAAAATAAGACACACAATTATCATACCTGCTTCTTAAAAATTTTTTTTTTTTAATTTAGTATTCTTTCCTCATCTGTTTTTACTTTCTAAAAAAAGCAAAAACGGTAGACATAATTTCACCACTATTTAAAATTAAACAAACATTGAGAGGATTTGATATAAGACAACCATAGTCTTCCCTCTGAATGGGGATGGCTTAATCAGGTGTTTTGGGGTATCCATTTTTTCTGATACTTGTGCTTTTCCTGAATGTTACTGCTGGCTAAGGCCTAAGAAAAGATAAAAAAAAAGACAAAATACTTGGTTCTTTTAAGCATTTCTTTTTTCTCTTTTTCTTTCAGCATGGTGCCTGGCTCCATGGTATAGTAGTACTCTTATTGTACTCGCAACAGTCTGAGAATGCTTTTTCTCCATTGTAAGTGGCAACTTATGACATCTTCCATGCTAAAACTGCTGAGTTGCTGGCATGTTGTTTCCTAGGTAAAATACACTTGAGAGTGAAACAGCAGCTAGGTAAGTGAAAAAGAAAGTCGATGTTTGCTGGCTTTTGTGGGTGATGCTGAGAGTACTGGTGCTCTGAAACACTAGGCTCCTGGCACCAAATTTAATTACAATGCAATTTGGAACCTTTTCAGACACTACTCGTATCATTGCAAGTTTTACACATGCACACACTTTATGAAAGCCTTGCCTGGGGGTATTCAGCATGACGATACTTTGAACTAAAAAGTAAACCCTTATATCCAGAAAGAAAGGTGTGGTATTTTTTGTTATTCCCCTTTCATCACCTTGCTTGGGTAAAGAAGTTCCTGAGCGGGGTCTCCCTGTCTTTCTTGCAATGCAGTGTTTCTTTAATTCTTTGTTGTGCAGCATAGAGAGACACAGTCACATCTACTTACCTACCCAAGGCCCCACAGAAACATATTGTTAAAATCCAGTGTTCCAAATCCTGAGACTCTGCTCCTGCTTTTCTGGTTAGTTAATATTGCCTTAGCTATTTTGACAGTGCCATCAGGCAAAACAGGCATTTCCTTCTGAGGAAGGACTTTTTATAACTCTTTTATATTTCTTTATAGCTATATCTATATGAAACAATACACTGTCATCTCTGAGGGCCTGTGACGGCGTTAGACATCTACAACAGCAGCTGAACTAGGTATAATAAATAACAAGACAATGAGAATTCACACTGGATATATCAAGAGATATTCAGATGGAGTCTTCCATACAAAGTGAATTCCTTCTAACAAAGGACATCTAGAAGTGAACATTAGAAGGTTTTTTTTTGCTGCTCTATGAACAGGTGAGTTACAAAGTCCCCTACAGAAGCCTACTAGAGTGAGTCAATGATTAATCTGCATAACTAATGAAAGCATGCAGTTATTTCTATGCTAATGCAGATGTAATATAAAGCTGCATGGTATGTTTAGTGATGGGGAGGACATCTCATACTTGACAACAATACAGTCTGGCAAGGCTCAGTTTCACCTCCAGGAAAGTGTTTAAGAAATGCAAGGGGAACTGAATTTAAAAACCTTAGGAAAGAGGACAGCTAAATGTCTCTGACATTCCACTTTAGTAATGAATTGCCCCATATGCTGAAGTCCCCTCTAACTTAAGTAATTATAAGTTTCACTGCTTTATTGTGTCTTGCTCAGTGCTTTGTTGTTTTTATAAGCTCAAAAGTCAGGCTTATGCATAAGTTCTTGCCCATTTGTTATGAGCTATAGACTTGGGCCTGGATGATTTTCTGTAGTTACAATATCTGAGGAGGTCATAAATTCTCAAAAATAAAATAAAATAAAATAAATAATAATTAAAGAGTAGACTTGGCATCCTATGACAAACAGTTTCTTATAGCCAAAGTAGCCTGTGAGCTAATGCTAGGTGCAAAATGGCTGCTCCATCAGCCTAGTATATCATGTCTGTTTGCTACCTATATCACAGCTTTTGGAAGCTATCTGTGACACTTTGTAGTAAGACCCAGGATTCTGTTTAGCACATTAAATCTTAAGTTCATTATCAATCTCTCCTTCTAGAGAGCTTTCATTATGTTTCAGTGCCACACCTGGTAAATAGCACAAGATGGTGTTTGGTCAGAAACTAAGACTGATTACAATTTAGAGATCTGTAAATGTCTTCCCATAACAACACCCTCAGCTACTCGAGGTACAGGCAACAGAGATAACCCAGCTGGCGCTACTTGCTTTCCAAAGCTATAACCCTAATACATTCCAGAAGGAGGCAGTAAAAGAGATTTGTTACTAGTGTTGGACTTCTTACACAAACAAAATGCCAGGAAGCTGAGGCCAAGGAGTTGCAGTCTCTCCAAAAAAAAAAAAAAAAAAAAGGAAACAAAAAGGAAAAGAAAGAAGTGGAAGTGGAAGTGGAAGTGGAAGTGGAGGGGAAGGGAAGGGAAGGGAAGGGAAGGGAAGGGAAGGGAAGGGAAGGGAAGGGAAGGGAAGGGAAGGGAAGGGAAGGGAAGGGAAGGGAAGGGAAGGGAAGGGAAGGGAAGGGAAGGGAAGGGAAGGGAAGGGAAGGGAAGGGAAGGGAAGGGAAGGGAAGGGAAGGGAAGGGAAAAGGGAAGGGAAGGGAAGGGAAGGGAAGGGAAAAGGGAAGGGAAGGGAAGGGAAGGGAAGGGAAGGGAAGGGAAGGGAAGGGAAGGGAAGGGAAGGGAAGGGAAGGGAAGGGAAGGGAAGGGAAGGGAAGGGAAGGGAAGGGAAGGGAAGGGAAGGGAAGGGAAGGGAAGGGAAGGGAAGGGAAGGGAAGGGAAGGGAAGGGAAGGGAAGGGAAGGGAAGGGAAGGGAAGGGAAGGGAAGGGAAGGGAAGGGAAGGGAAGGGAAGGGAAGGGAAGGGAAGGGAAGGGGGAAGGGGGAAGAGGGAAGGGAAGGGGGAAGGGAAGGGAGAAGGGAAGGCAAGAGAAAAAGATAAGAAGGCCTTCAATATGCAAGTGAAATCGTGGAAATCATTTCCTCTTTTGTTAGTAAACTATCCCTCATGGCTGCTAGTCCTGCTGCTCCATCTGTTAGCTGCATTACTGACCTCTCAAGGCAAGTGACAGTCATGTAAAACAAGCAATAGAAGCATTAGTAAAACCAGTCATTTCAAGGTACTTTTTGTTAATATATAGAAAGCAAGTGTACAAACATTAACCCTTCACTCTAGAGCCTCTGAGTGTTCTGAAGTATCTAACGTGAATGAACTCCTTAAAGGGCTGTGAAATATTCAGTTACCTTTTATTTTTCTCAATTGTTTTCAGTTTTATTGCATCCCTTGGTTCTAGCCAGGACAGAAAAGAAGTTGCTGAGGTATCCTGAGAAAGGCTCTTATTGTGCTATTTTTATGTCAACCAGAAGGATCAGACATCTAATAAAAAGGCCATTCCTAGCTGTATTTTCAGCAGGGGAAAGGCTTTGTTATGTTTTGGTAAGTGTTCGTACATCTCATTCGTGTTCATACAACACATTTAGACCTCAGGTGCATGAAAGACTTTGGGTTCTAAAAAATAATAGCAACAACAACAACAGCAATAAACCAAATATTAACAATAATGACATGTTTTATATATAGCATCCACGCAGTCACTTCTGTTATGTTCCTGAAAAGTACCCAGGCTGTGGATCATGTACCACACTTCAGAAGTTAGGATGATGATGGAACTATGGTTTGGTGAGATGAGGTGAAGTGAGGTATAGTGAGGTAAACTGGCTTACTAAAGTCTCAGTCTACCTCCAAGTGTTTACCTGAAGTGTTTAAAATCTATTCCTATATTCATCCCATCTCTTGCATATCACTGACCATCCCACTTTACTACTCAGCACTGTCTGAACTAGTACATAAGCTGAGCAGGTCCCAGTGAGGCCAAGCTCTGGCCTTGCTGAAGTCAGACATTTTTTTTTTTCAACTGAGTCAACAGGGTGTGATCATTTTTTCATCCTAGTTTTGCTCCTTCATTTTTCTTGTCATAGATCATAACACGGAAATGCTACACGATGGAGACATCCTTTCATGATCGAATAATTTAGTTGACCTCAGTTGTGTAATAACAGACTCAACCTCATCCAATCAATAGTAGAGTCCTCTTAAGCAATGAAGTTGCACAGTTTCCAAACAAAACAAGAAAACAAAAAAAAGGCATATACAAGTCTTTATATGTTCTGGAAGATGTGATAGGCATCAGATTCTTTCCCTTCTATAGAAACAGCAGTTAAGTACACCTTTGTCATTGGATGCTTTTTATTTCTGTCTGTGCAGTCTCTCCACAGTGCTTAGTTCCCCAGTTTGTACATAGGTAACGTATCTGTACAGATTTATCTTCATAATTTCCTCCTCTTATAGTTATCCTCCTTGTTCAGCACAGTGGAAACTGAGGCAAAAAAAAAAAAAAAAAAAAAAAAAAAAAGATGAAGTGACTTGTCCAAGGTCATTTCAAAAGCCTACTAAAACAATTCCTGTGCTCCAAGTCTCCAAACTGTATGTTAAACACAAAACCTCAGAGCTGCTCTTCCTGTTCTGGTGTTTATCAGTTAACAAGTACAGAACAACTAGGATATTATAAACAAGTTACACACTTACTGATTACTTAATTATAAAAGTAACAACTCGCCATGTTACATCCCTAGTTAAAGCAGTAAGAAGGACAATCCATGTCATATCTGGGGGCAAAGACTTTGCTTCCCTTATGTCCTTCATATCTTCACAAACACTTTAAAACAAACAAACAAACAAACAAACAAACAAAAATTGTAATCCACCTGGAGGGAATTTGAAAAAAAAATATGGATTGAAAGTAAACATTTTTTACTGAGAATCAAACACCAACCTCCCATCAGTGCCTGTGGAGATTTCTTTCAAATCCATTTGTAAGGTATGAGATAATGAAGGTGTCACTGTAGATTTACAAGAAGATAGTATTCCATGATGAACTTTATCTTAAAATAACTGTAAGCATAATAATGCGACATAAATGAGCCTCCAGGGAATAAATTTTCTTGAAAGATAACTGTCCCTAGTTCTCACACAAAAGCATCTTCAGCAGCTACAGTGTACTGCAAAAAGCATCAAGAATGTCTTTTGTCTCTCTAGCTGCCTTCAAAATATTAACATTCCATGCAAATAATGGTTGCTGATGCCAAAGGGTTGTATACAAAATGGACATTCTTACTTAAAGAGACCCCTTCCATTTTATTCCTTTTTTTTTTTTTTTTAATATTATTGTTTAACTTCTATCTGAGTCAAAGCAGATAATGAGTTAATCAAAATAGATCAGACAGCTTCCAGCACAGCACTCTACAAGGGCAAAGTTCATAATTTCTTTAGGGAAAGGAACCATTTAAGAAGAATTGAATGAAAAAGAGACCTAGATTCAAGCTAGATGTGGGTGTTAGGACACTTCTGAAGTAATTGATATGTGTTAAAAGAAGGTTAGGAACCAAGACCAAAGTACAAACATGGCTGTTCTGCTGCTGTTACTCTTGCTAAGGAGAAGCAAACATCTCCACAGATGGAAAGGTTTGTTCTCACTGCAGTCCATTCAGACAAGGTCTATGTGCAGCGTAGAAAGTCAATTACCTTGCCTTTCATTTCACTTCTTCCTGGGAACTAAATTACCGAGCAGGAGCTACACTTGATCTTCTCCATTGAAGACAGGCCCTCTGAGCATTCCTTTCTGATGGCAGGTTCACCCAGCACTGTCAGATTTTAGTTAATGAAAGTTAAGAACAAGTAAGAGATGAGACGGTGCTTGTTTGCTTCCTTGACTCAGAACATAGGAGAGCGGTTGTAGTGTTGAAGCTTTGTCGTAGGAAGTAGAAAAGCATTCCCTGCCACACACTGCCTGTGGGATGGTCACTGCATTCATCGCCTTCTCACTTCTTTGTTTGCAAAATGAAGATATAAACATTCTTCCTTTGCTTAGACTGCAAGATCTCAGGGGTAGTGGCAAGTGCAGTGCACTTCAGTGGCTACTCTTCAGTGGGGTCTCTGGATGCTGCTGCACTTAGAGATCTGAAGATCACAATATTCTGGAAGCTACAATTAAACAAAAACAAAAATAAAACAAAAAAAAAGTAAAAAAATAAAAACAAACAAACTAGACAATGACATCTTGTCTTTGCAGCAGCTGTGGTGGTAGCCATTAGTTTTTAAAACTCAACAGCATTTATGCGTGAAGACTCAGAAGGTTATTGGCTTTCTTTTCCTACTTTTTTTTTTTTTTTTTTTAATGAGGATTCATATGTTACGGAAAATAAACTTGATGTCTTGAATGCTACAGTGGATTCAATAGGGATTCTTCTGCATAGCACCACTGGTGACAATCAAGCAGCAATCACCAATCAATTCAGTTTGTTTGGATATGTCAGCATTTTCTGAGGCAAGCAGACTTGCCAAGATAGAAAGGTAAAGGTAAGATGATACGATATGCATGTTGTTTGAATACAGATTTACAGAATGGGCGATAGGACGCTATTAAGGTGTTTGGGGTGTGTGTCGGGGTAGTTCTGGCATTCAGTCTTGTGTTTCAAGACAGGTTTCTTAAATGAGGCTGACCTATTCCTTCTTAGATCGGAGGAGGTAAATGACCTGATGCTCCAAGAAAACCAGTGTCATTGCAGCTTTCTAAAAGGTCCATGTAGTCTCGGTGTGCTCATTTGCAGTAGAATTTAAATGAAAAATTGTTTCAGATCAAAAAGTGTTTCTGATCAAAAAGTGATCACAGTGAAGCATCTGTAAAATGAGATAAGCTATGCTGTGGATGGGGTTTCAGTCTGAGTGAAAGAGCTTTCTGCACTGAAAGCTTGAGAGTCTTAACTTTCACTCCGACACTAGCTTTCAAAAATAATGAACAGATTTTTAAAATGTTAAACTTTTCTGGCAACTGTTTTTTGTCCTAGCTGAGAAGGTTGTGATTCACCTTCTGGATTCTTCTGGCTTTCAGAGACATGGGCCAATAAAAATCCATCAATGTCTTACAAGTAATATAGTCTTCCCTTAGACCTGATGTTACCTCAAATCCTATTTTAGCAAGATTTCTTTCCATCCATGTTGTATAATAAAGTCAGAGGCTGTGAGGTCAGAACAACTCCAAAGGTGACAAAAATCCTTCTGTGGTTGCTTCTTACCAGATCTATCTTGTTCAGTTAGCCTTGAATTGGTTGCTTTCCAGCTCAGTAGTATCACAAATGGCTGGGTGCCATCCTCAGCAGGGGTGAAATGTAGAAAATGAACAAAATCACATTGGCTTTGCTTTTATTAAAGCCGGATACCAAGCAAGATTAAACTTAAAGCTGTTGTGTTCATCAGATGTCAGACTCCTATTTCCAATTCTGTTAGGCAGCATTTTTTAAGTGCTGACTGTAATGCGATTCTGGAAATATTTGGGATCTAGGTAAATACTTTCAGCTACTTAGTGCAGCAGAGCATATGTGATGTGTAAGGATTCATCTCACGTAAGTTTGACTAGCTAAAAGTTAGTTATCTATTCTTACCTGGTTACCCTGCAGTAGATGGAAAGGTATCCCCGGAAGGATCAAGCACCCCACTCAGTGCCTGTGTCTTTCCATTGATTACACAGGTAGTACACATGGCTGGTTCAGAATACACATTTTACTTTTAGGTTACTAAACATAGCAGAGACGACTCTTGTGTAATGATCACCTGGTATAGCCACTGCTGACTACTCTTCAACGCACCAGACCAGTCTCTGAAGTCACTGCTGTAATAGGTAAAAAAGGCTGTCAAAGATGCAAAGCAGCATCTAGGTCAGCCTAAATAAGCTGGTATATCCCCACATGGACCTTACACAACTGTCAGAAATGAATGCCCACATACCAGTCCTAGTGGTCAGTACAAGCATTTTTTTCAATAAGTCTTCTTTTCACAGCTCTCATGTCAGGAAACAGGGAAATAAAGATCATGGGTGTTTTGTTCTCTTATTTTTTTAATATATATCGATCCACCCTGTTTAGGTGACCAATAACTGACAGGTAGATCTTCTGAGGTTATGAGAAGCACTCTGGTAAGATCTTATACTGTTGCTCTAAGTCCTCCTTTGCTTGGGTTCAGCAAGGTTGAATGTCTGCTTGCTAGAGTCCTACTAATATTTTTAGGAGATCTCACTAAATTCTGGACAAATAGGTTAGGTACAGTAAAACTGCTAACTGCACATTAACTCTGCTCCTGAAATAAAGTTTTTTGAGTCAGATAGTGGTGTGGAATAGATTGGAGCATAAATCCTCGTGTTTTGTGATATAAACCTACCATTTGCTGATGTAGGCTGGTAAGAAATTTCCCCTCTGGGCAACAATTATCCATAAGGCTTGGAGCTTGGGAAATCAGGTATTATACGAGCTCTGGTCTTCTATTGTATCAGCTGTGAAAATCAAGAGAAGGGTAATATTTGCTGTCAATCCCCCAAATGAGGTACAACCCACTAACAGATCAAAGTCCTCTAAACCTTCTAAGCATTTGACATTATTTATTATCATAGATATACTATTGACTCTCCATACTTTTATATGCACTGGTCATACAAAACAATTATGAAAATATGCAATTGAGAAAGAGGAAGCTATGAACTCGATGGATTTTGAAACTACTTTATTAACAGAGAAATGCGGTTATGCCAGAAAAATGTTGCTAATGCAGAGGAAATAAAACTGCCAACCTTTTGCATTAGTACGGAAAAGCTATGGAAGTGGCTTGACAGGTAGAAGAAATTATCCTAGTAAAATATGTAAATAAAAGAAAAAAAAATGAAAAATTAGTATGCATAATTATTTTCAATGTCCAGTCAGCATTGTTGCTAGTGGTCCATATATTCTTTCTCATTCAACAGTATTTTAGAAGATAGCAGTGGAGACAAGACCAAAGAAATCAGAATATAAGTACATGAGAAGAATATAAATTACATATCTGAGATGAGAAAAGAAAAAAAAATTATCTGGGAAAAAATAAGTTTTATAGTAGTACATCAGTAACTGACACCCTGGAACACCAGAAAGCTCTGAAAGAGATTTTGTAAGAGCAGCAAATGAGATACAAATTTACAATGCAACATAATATAAAGAAAGTTCCGTGCACTTTTGATATTCATTAGCAGGTGTATCATATAATAGGTTAAAAAAGGCTATAACTCTTTTCCTTCCCGAAAACACATAAACATGGATTGTCTACTAGTCTGTAGAGTTGTTCTGTGTGGGCAAAGCAAATGCAGAGTTCCACTTCTTATCCCCCAGAACTTATCAGATTTGTTTGTTTGTTCTGTATTAACTTGGAGCCGCAGCTTAGATATTAAATGACAGTTTTATATTTCTATTTAAAACAAGTGGACTTTTCATTTTATGCTTGACAGAAAAAAAAAAAAAAAAAGGTAATTAGAATAATGTTTTGCTTCCCGTCAAACCTTTTTTTTTTTTTTTTAATGCACAATACAAAAATGGATAAAGTTACAGCTTGTACACTTTTTTTTTCTTATTTTCTGTGTAGTTTCTTTGACTTTCATCTAGCTTTTTAAAATTTCTTCAGTTATAGAGAAATAATACAGTAGCAAAATCAAGCTGAAGTACAATGTCTTGATATTTTTAATTGCTCTTCTGTTACCAGAAAGTAATGAAATGTTGAAGCCGTCATGTTTCTTTTTATTTGCCCTTCTAAAATTGGAGAGAAATGAGAAATCGATGGCACATTACAATGTAAAGGACAAACAAATAAAATAGAAAGAGAAGGTAAAGGGAAAATAAAGAGGTAAAAACAAATAATCAAAAAGCAGAAAATACATATGTATTATTAAAACTAAAGCAAAGATGTTTAAATACATAGGGTCATGTCCATAGGACTCTATTAAAGAAAAAAAAATCTTCAATGAAACTTCCATTACAAAATCAAAAGAAAATGTTTTACTTGTGTTAACTTAACTTAACTTAAATGTTTTACTTGTCCATTAAATAAGTAAATAGGACATTTACCTGAATTATTACCTGATGAGAGAGGCCCAGGACCCCAAATAGCAGAAAAAAAAACTTTTCAGGAGCCTTTATTTGTATTTTTTTTTGGTGTCAGTAAACTTACACTTCTATTATCCTAACTAATCATTGTTAGCAAGAGAATTATTAAATTATTTCATTCATATACTGATCATAAGACTTAACCCTAAAATTTTGCGAGGCTACATTAATTAAGGCTACTGAATCTCCTATGATAATAATACTTAAAAGTGAAAACCTAAGTGGAAAATAAAGTATTAGGTTTAATTTATTTTTTGTAGCACTCTCTCTTCAGCAACCTGATACGAATACTAATTTCAGCAGCTGCTGCTGATTATACTCTTATTTCATTCATATGTATTTGTTTGATTAGTTCACTGGTGAAGTTCTCTGTCTGTCCTTTCAAAAATTACAGCAAATAATGAGACTCTGAAAACATCTTGATGTAACAAAGTCAATTGATTTTTTAAAATAATAATTTCTTGCATTTGTTCACAGATATATGGATTTGCTTGACTACTCTACTTATAAAAATAGTCTATTGCTGATGCACAAAGAAACTACAGTAAGTGGAGCACGCCCATCATGTAATGGGTAAGGCATTTGCTTTCTGTATATATGTCTTCTCTGCCCTTCCATATTTGTGTTCACATATATTCTTGTAAAGAAGGAGTAAAATATATATAAAAAAGAATCACATTCTGAGTCATAATGCTGCTGCTTTTTTTTTTTATCTTTTCTTCCTTTTTTTTTTCTTCCTTTTTTTTTTTTTTTTTATTTAGGGAAGCTTAACTTGTCAGAAACATCAGTTTGTAATTTGTTTATGTGTGTGTTTTGTTGTTGTTGTTTTGTTTTTCTTTTCCTATTAAAAGGAGGAAAAACAGAAGTTAAATAAAATAATAAGTGAAATCAATGTCTATCTGAATTTCTCAAAAAAAAAAAAAAAGCTTGAAAATAGAATTAACTGTCTGTGGTTTTCTATTGTGCAGTAGAAAATACACATGGAATGCTAAACTAGTAATTTATTTTTCTGTAAATACTTTCCTGGACGATCTTTGCCATGTTTTCTCAGAATTGTGACTTTATAACATTATGATGTAACCGTATAATTACAGATGAATGGATAAATGCACTTTAAAAGATGAAAGGTTTGTGTTTTTTGTTTTTGTTTGTTTGTTTGTTTTGTTTTGTTTTTTTTTGCATTAGGCTGATTTTTCTAGATAAGGCTAATGCATTCTTACATTCTTATGAATGTTTCTTATTTTTTCCCATGAATTTTTTAGAAATTAAACTTTTACCTGGTTTGGCGAAAAAAATGAGAAAGTTACATCATTTTTCTTTACTTTTCTTTTTCGCAAACAAACATCAAATTATGTAATGTTTAAACTTTATATAATATTGATTATGCAACAAGGCATTTGACTAGAGTTATGTAGGAAACATTCATTTTCTTTTCTAGTACTCTAGTAGAACAGAACTAATCTTGTTTTAACTTTCATGTGTATGAATGACTAGATAGAAACACAGACTATTGAGAATTTCAAAGCTGAATCGCAATTCACAGAAGGGTGAATAAAACAAATAGCACTGGAAATGTTGATTGTTTTTAATAGCGGTTATATAACAACAGGTTACTCTCTTATACAGAAGACTAAATCCTTGTATTCCCTATAAAATTTTTTATCCAAAAATGGCCAAAAGAAAAGTTTTGGTTTCAAACCAAATGTACCAAAATATAGCAGCTCCAAATAGAAATCTGAAACCTACATACATACAACAATCTGTTTGTAAAGAAGAAACTAATCATAATGTTACAGGGTAAAGTCATCTTTCATAGAAAAGAGAGCCAGAACTGGACAGTAGTTCACAGTAACTTCATAACAAAAGTGGCACCTTTTGTGTATTTGATAAGTGTATGCAGAGGAATCAGAATTGCAGAGCAGTGAATGGCTAGAGGGATGTGGGTAAAGGCTCTTTGCCATGGCTAGATTAACACAGGAGTTGAACGCAGTCCTACAGCCAAGCCAAACAAGCCAAATGTCACAAGCTTTGATGATGTCCAATACATTCACATTTTTCTCCTCACATGGAGACAGAGGTCCATATAAACTGAAGTGCACATCCACTTCTGATTTTTCCTCTTGAAATTCTGGTTGAATTACATGGAAAATTAAGTGCTTTCCAACAAATAAAAATCGCTCTGTTTCCACATGGAAGATGCACAGATTGAAATCATTGTTATTAAACCTGCCTGTTGGCCCAATGTGATTGAGATACCCAAATTCACTCAATGCTGACTTTTTAAGCCCCTCTTTGGTTGCTCACACAACCTTGCAGCAGGTGACTTCTCCACAAATCACACAGACTGTGGCTTAGGCTGTCAGTTAAGCCACTGTGAACCTGAGTGGTTTCATCTTAGCAGTTTAAGCATCTCAGAAAGTTTCATTCCTCTAACAGCAAATATTTAATTAAATAGAATATTGTAAAATAAATAAATGCATCTGTAAACATGCTGGAGGGCAGAAGGACATGTTTTTATTTATACGATTTTAATAAAGGATATGTTTCTAGTTAAATCCCTTTGTGAGTGATCTAATATATAAAATGCAGTACAAGAAAATGGTGAGTCTGTGCACTAAAGCTTTAACGAACTTGGCACTTTCAGTTCAAAAAGATTATTGTCTCCTTTGTTTTTCTTCTTGTCCCTTCCTTAAATCCTTTGGGACAGAACTTAATAAGAACAAGCTTTGCCTTCCTGGATAAGAGCCAGGATTAATATGACAAGAACCAAACCAGGCCATACAGAGAAAGGTAAAAAAAAAAACAAACAAAACAAACAAAAAAACAAAAACAGTATTTGTGGAAGAAGCTGAGTGGTTTTTTTGTTTTGTTTTGTTTTGTTTTATCGATCTATATTCTCTACCTAATGTCTCTAAGTTAAACAACTGTTTGATTTAAAAAAAAAAAAGAAAAAAGAAAAAAAAAACGTTTTAATATCCTTTCTGTTATAGTAGTTTAATATTTTGTCCTTTAAAAACAGCCTCTGGAGGTCATGTCATCCATTTAAATATCTAATAACTTTAAGAGCTGTGCCTAAATCTTTGGTCCCATGACAATGAATCCCGGTGTCTATTTGCACTGTGCATAGAAGTGTTTTTCTTCATCAGTTTGTTTTTAGTTAGCTCTGTTTCATTTAATTTCTCAATAGTCTTGATACTGCCTGGAATAACATCTGTTTGCATATTTCTGGCTTCTGAGAAATGTTTTTGCTGTACACCATCCCAGTATTTCACCTACAAAAAGCAGCATAAGAAACAACTGGAGTTGATTAAAACCTTGTATTTATGCTCAGCCTCAGGGACCAGACACCGAGATCTCATTGTTCTGCTCAGTCACCTTCCAACGCCAAGTCTTGCAGAGAGCTGCAGAGCTGGTGGTATGCAGGCTGGTGCAAGTCTCACAGGGCCCCATGCAAGTTAACACAAGGAAAGCACACTGAAGGGTTTAGCCAGTTCTCCCTAGAAAGCTTTGCAGATGTACTTCACACCAGAGTAGCACCAGGGCTGTTCCACTTTGTATGTGACCACTGCTGGCTTCAAGGAATTCACAATACACACAGCTGGCTGGCTGATTCTTTCCCGCATTAAAAGTATGAATAAAAACATTTGTTTTCCTTCCAGTTCAAACAAACACCTCCCCCTCTTCTTTACTTTTTTTAAACACTGAAAAATTTTTATGGTGATTAAAATTGCCCTTGTTTTCACGTAAAATAATCAGTTTAGACTTACTTTTCCTGCTTTGAGAACAAAGGATTATAATACTTCACAGTCCTAACTGCAGCAGGAATGCCTAACTTCCCACTGCAATACCAAGCAAACTTTTCCCTAGGATCACATGCTATTTAAATTGTTTCGTTTTCTCCTGGTACAAGCAGAAGCCTCATCAAAACTGTGAATTTCAGATAAGCTTTTATCAGACTTTTGCTGTAACCATCTCAGAAATGAGCTGTCATCAGCAAATTTAATCTGTCTCTGCCTGCTTTAATTGTTAGCACCATTTCTGCCAAATCTTTCAGAGTCTTCATAGCATAGAAAGTTTCTTTAAGACTTTTAATTCAGTCAGCAGAGATTGCACACAGTATTTATTTTTTTCATATTTATGACTTACACATTTTAGAAGGTGGAGGACCTTGACTGAACAGTCGAATTATGGAAATGCAACTGCATCACTGGTATTAAATACCGAGTCTGAAATGTACAGCTGAGGAGAACCCTGCCAGCAAGAATAAAGCTCTGGGAGATATTTTACTTTATCTGGAGTGAGGATAAATAGAAGCATATTTTCTTTACTGCTGTGTGTCATGGAATTTTATTGGTTATATATGAGTAATTGCATAAGGTGCCCAGTCTTAAGCAGGCTGAAGACAAGAAAGATGGCCTTACACTTAAAGCTGTTGCAGGAGGCCTCAGGAGAATTGGGTTGTCTCTCTCACTTTGCCACAGGCTTTCTGTGTGACCTTGGGCAATTTACTTTGGCCTGGATTCTCTGAGGATTTTGTGATCTAACAGTCTTTGGAGTCTGGGTGAATGAGGTACTCAAGTGCTTGCACATAGCTGACCCTGTGTGCCTGGTCCTACCCATGAGCACTAATTATTACTGAATTTTATCTGCCAGTTGGTAGCCCGGCCATCAAGCACTGTGAGATCTTCATGCCATTCCTCAGAGGCAGCTACAACCCAGCACTCCTGATTGGGGATTTTTTGGTTCTCATCCAAAATTCTCTCACTCTTCAGCTCTTTTTACAATTCATTTATCAACATGTTAAGTAACATGCATGCAAACTAAACCAAAAGGTGTTTCTCTTACTTTTCTCCAGTGAATACTGTGACAATTGACTCATAAATCTAGAGCTAACTAGATGATGTGTACTGCTCAACTAGGTAAATGGGGTATATCTACATATGTACAACAGTGAGAGACTACGATTACAGCTCTGGACCTTCCTGACATAACATATTGTTTTGTGGTTAACTTAGGCATTCATAACACCTAAGCTGTTGCTTCATTATGATAGCAATTACAAAAACTTCCTAGGCAATCTGTTCCAGATACACTTAAGCACTGGAATAAGACATCTTGAATTGTTATCCCTGGATAGTTTTAAACTTAAACAAGTATCTCCCACAAATATAAAATATAAAATCTTTGACTGGAAAAGAAGTGGCTAAGTCATGTCAATATCAGTAAATCTGTGATTCTTGGACAGCGGTGGTTCATTAAGCAATAATAAGCAGTCCTAGCTGATGACTATAGTCAGTATGTGGTGGGAAACTATAAAGCAGTGAATTATATTTATCTAATAAAAAATAATAATAATAATAATAATTTGCTGAGTTCGGCCTCTTTCTCTTTATTATTTCAAATGGTTGGCATTTGTATTTCTTTATTTTTGTGAAACTTGTTTTCCTATATGAGGATCTTGCAGAGTCCATGGTAATTTGTTTTTATTTTGAATGTGTACTTGTTCATTTGGTTGTTTGCTTTTGATAATTACATCCCTCCTGCCATATCATTCCATTTTGTAAACTATGGGAGTTTAACTAATACAACATGATTTGCAAATTCAGATTATTCTAAATGAATATGCAATTTCAAATTCACTTTGTGCAATTTCAAGTATCCAAGTTTATAATATGCTTTTGCATCCATGCCAATAAAGATCAAATCTGAATGCTCAGAAAAAGTGAAGACAAAAGGATATTTCTTCAATTCATCCAATTGGAGCCTTTTATTTTGATCCTCAGTGACAGCTGTCACAAGCTTTATGGCTCTAACACAATTTCTCTTGTTGAGAAGAAGAATTTGAGATTGGAAACATGATGTTCCAGCCTTCCTGGTTTGGTTAAGGCAAGCCCTAGAATTCCAAGAATTGGAAGTAAGTCAGAATCAAAAATTTTCTTCTCCAATCCATTTAAAAATGTAAACATATGACAGGAAAGTGAACAGAATGAAGATCAGTATTTCATCCACATATGGGTTCCTCCAGAATGTATCTGAGCTACAGTGTACTGATATACTCGCAAAAATAAGAATTCATAAAGTGTTAGGTCAGAGGATGCCATTACAATTCCGGAATAATGCTGGCTAGGGGACTTCCTGACTACAAGCTTGTTCCAACTCCAAGACAATGTCTTTCTGTAGACAAAACAGAAAGCATCTAATCTTCACTTAAAAATCTCCACTGAATAAGAATCCACCACAACTTTAAGCTGCTCTGCAGACCAGTTAGCCTCACTGTGTATTTTTAGATCCTATTTCTTACGTGAATTGGTTTCAAAGAATGAAGTAACACAAACTAAACAGCAGAGGATTGACCAGCATGAAAGATGGTTTTGCTTCCTCAGTACTGTTCCCTCTTTACAAAGCAGGATTAGAAGCCCCCAGGCCCCTCAGCTCAGAGCCTAGATACCGTGCACCTCTTGCATGGGCAGATCATCAGCTTCCATAGTGACATTTAAACACTGAATTCCCATGCCTTTTCCTTCTGAAGACATTTTTCTTCTAGCTTTGAAGATTACAATGTAAAAAAGAAGCATTACAAGAAATAAAATACAAGAAAAGTAATTATTTGATGGTGCAAATTTTTAATAAAGTGTTAATCTAAGGATTTCAGCTGTCCACTTTTATAAACCTTTTGGCTGCCTATAACTTATTTACCATAGTAGTCACTCAGTCCTTGGTGACTTAATTCTATGCTGTTCTTTTGCAAGTCCCATCTTCCTGTTTTGTGTGTGTGCATGTTTATTTTTTTTGTTGTTGTTGTGTTTTTTTTTTCCTCTCTAGACAATACGACTCAAAAGTTTTCATGCATCTCCATGACAAATACAAACATTATTCCCATTGTGTCCTTACTGAATGAAAAATTTAAATTGCAGAGCTGGCATTGGAAGATTGACTGGATTCTAAATGAACTTTCTGATACCAAATGTAAAACTAGAGGGAACAGAGCACTAGTAATGAAGTGAAATACAAGATTAAGTATTGGAAACTAATTAGTGTGTTCATCAGCAACAACTCTTTGATGGTCTGAACTGCTTCCAGAAAGATAAGGATACATTGTTGGAGAAAACAATTAAATCCCATCCCATACTTGCGTAGAATTATTTCATATTCACATGCAAATCCAAAGACATGGATACACTCAAAATACTAATGCAATATAAATGCATAGACCGTGTGTTTTTCTTCTTGTTTACACCACTATGAATCAGAGGTAAATTAACAAAAGGTTTACAATACAAAACTGCTGTGATGCTAAGGAAATTCAGACCATCAGTCTCTGTTTTCATCAGCCTTGTTATCAGTAGTAACTTACTTGCTTAGTATTGCCATAACTAGGAATCTGAATATAATATAGATCTTTATTGTTGTGGATAAAATGTGAACACATAACTACAGTCAGAATCTTCTACCAGAAAAATTTACTCACACATTCAAATAGGTGGACAGACAGACTATCCATCAGCTTTCCAAATAAACCCATATTAACTCCCACATTCATTTAGTATCAGTGTGACTCCACCGTAGTTTCCAATGGTTTATGCAAGAAGTTTACTAATTCCATAAACATTGTTGTAAATCCCTTATTTTACTTCATTCCTCTTGGACTACTTAGTGGCAAAAGACTAAGGCCAAATCCAAATTCTCACTGGGGAATTTCTTCTGCAATCAGGAATGACTAGCCCCTATCCATCAAGTAGGACTGGGTCTTTTTTTCCCTTTCTCCAAATAAACTCACCAGCTCAACATGTTAAGGAATCAGGCTGACAGTAAAAAAGGTGGTTGATTTTCTGCACTTTAGAGTTGCTACCTGGCTCTTTTACCCTGCCTCTGCATCTGGGACCCATGAAGGGTAAGTCTGAGTTGGAGCTTGGAGCAGGCAGAATCCCTGCCCTGTCATCACCCCTGGCACATGGGACAGATATCCCGACAGGAGTTACTACTGCTGCAGGGCAATACAAACAGTGCTGCCTACATGCCTATAGCAGCACAGGCTCCTGCAGAGTTCCTGCCACAGCTGTCACCTCACAGCAACAGGGGCCTCTGCCAACAGCCACTGGGTTCCTATACTCACTGCAGTCACTGGGAGTTTACTCCCTGGCTGCTTTTCCTCTCTTGGTGAGGAGGAAGCACAGCTTTGCTGAAGTTGCCTTCTCTTGCAGTCTGCTCTTCTACACCAGTTTGCATTTCTGCATTTTGTCCCCAGGATGGGATCGCCATTTCACTGACTCACCTCTCTGGTGACACTCAGATAGCTAAGGCTGGTACGTGAGCACAGAATGGTCTCCCATTCTTCCTTTCAGAGAATAATGGGCTGTAGAAAAGGGTTTATTGTTCCTGGGATAATGCTATGTGATGACTAAATTTGGTGAGGAAATGGCCATCCAAACATTACTGTAATAATGCAAGCACTCATTTATTTATCCTTTGATGAGGTTCCAAAGAGCCTAATCAAGTTAGAGACTCTTTATTGTTACTTTTCCTAGTCAGGATTTTGACAACTTATTTGATGTTTAAAACTGGATGTTTTTAACTATTAGTTTGGTTTTCATTTTGCAGTTTTTGGCTTAGTGAAAAATGAGACTGACTGTAGCCACATGGTCCTGACCTTCAGTATGTGCCAAAAAAAATTGTGCAGTTTCCGGGCATCCCCTTAGGTCCTAAATAATTAAGATGGTAGCTTGGATCTTGGGGAAAGACTGGGATTTATAGCAACTGAGTGGAGCAGGTTCAAGGATCTAAATCAGGTAAAACTCATACAGAAGTTTCCAGACTAAGTTCTCTATATATACTCAGCGGGAGGAAGCATGCATCAGCGGGAGGAAGCATGCATCAGCAGGAGAGGAAACAAAACATGTATTGAATGCCTAAAGTAGAAAGTACTGGGATTTTCTGCCTTGTCCATCTCTCCTCCCAGTCACATACCACATTCTTCTGGGAATCAGTTCATCACAGACTCTGGGAATCTGAAGAAAATGACACTGCATAAGTGAATAAGACTTGGGGTCTTTTTGTGAAGGAGTAGTGGAGCTCTGCATGGCTTCTTCCCTTTCCAGATGAGATCACTTGAACACAGCCCAGCAGAAGTCACAGAAATTTACTCACTACACTGGCTATTACAAAAAATAATAATGCAGAAAAACAAAAACAAAACCAGCACCAACAACAAAAACACTATTACTAGAAGTTCCTGAACAAATATGTTTGTGAATTGCAAAGGTATCTCTGAATCAGTGCCTCCAGGGCATGTCTTCCCTGCAGGGTAGTGTCACAATGTACTGCTTTATGTATAGTTTGTGAAAAGCTCAAGGGTAACTCTTTATTTATTTTTATTTATTTATTTATTTATTGGAGATAGTACTTTTTCCATAGCTATATGTACCAGCAAAGTCAGGAGAATTGAGGTCCAGTTTCCTGAGTTTCTCTGTCAGGCCTCGAGCTGATTCCAGGCAAGCTGCCTCTCAGACCACCTCCTGTGCCTGAACTTTCTAACATATTTCAGTACACTGATCAATAGGGTTCTTTTTCCCTTCCCAGCCAAACAAACTGCACAAGGTGAAAAAAAATGCCACTGAATTAATATTTATTTTGCAACATAAAAGAGCCCTGCACTATCTACAAATAGTCTAATTAATTAGGATTAATTTCATGTGCAAAGTTTGGCTCTGAAGGTGTTGATGGAGTAATACATCAAAGAGGCTTCACCTCTGTAAAAAATCAATGTTAAAGTAACCTTGATTACTGTCTCTGTTGATGTCACACGTAACACTAATCAGTCATGGTTTGCACTGAACACTATTATGAACAAATATTATTCGTTCTGTTATTGGCATTTTTGAGACCCTGGGATAATATTCACTGCAGTTCTCTAAGAGGAGGTTTTCACCTTAGGGAAATTGCACAGGTTGCTCAGGAGCACATGGTCCGAAAGAAAAATTGAATGAATCTGAAAATCGAAAATAAAGGGACATACACTGACATGGAACAAGGAGACACTTGCCTTCCTCCCTCCCCCCTCTCCCTTCCCTCACTATCTCCTTCCCTGCCTCCCTGCCCACCTCCCCTCCTCCTTTCCTTCTTTGACCTCCTTCTCCCCCCTCTTCTCTTCTTTCTCTTTCCTTTTCTTGCCCTTTTCTTCCCCTTTTCTTTTCCTCTCTCCTCGCTTTGTCACCCCCAACTCAGAACTAGAAAGTACATTTGAAATAGTGGCAGGTTTCTGGAGGGAACACTTTGTAATACAAGAGAGTGATCTCTAGAGATGCTGGGTCTGAAATACCTGACCTGTGAGATATCTAAGCCCAATACAACCAAACAAAATCTCAGAGTGAAAGCACCTAGCTCACCTTTAATAAGTCTCGCTGTCGATTTTTGTGATTGCTACTTTTATTCTTCAGAGCAAGCAAACATCTGCCACCCAGCTCCTGCCCTTCTGTCCCCTCCCTTTTGATTATTCTTAATATTTTTCAGGCCCTCAGGATTCCTTCCTCTCACCCTTCAAGTTCCTGTAACTAATTTAAACCCATTTATTTCAGTGGTATGGCAAATTCATGCTGCTTCAAGCACCCCCTGAGAACAATTTCTGTATTTATATTGGCTTCAGGGCACTGTGAATGGAACCTTCAAGTACTATCAGGACCAGATAGACATCTTACCTGGGCTCTCTGCAAGGTGCACCTTGGCTATGATTGTACCTGAGTGGCAATTCTCCCTGGTTTTTCTTCTTGTCTTGGTAGGCAGCCTGCCCAGACAGTAGGGCTGAATCCCATGATGGAAAACCACTCTTTGTGGTGGACCACAGTCCTGTTCCCCTGGTTGTCCACACCCTGAAGAGCAGTGTGGCTTCCTCTGTGACTCATCCCTCTCCTTGAAAAAAATTTGGCAAGGAGGGAGACAGTTCCCAGCCAAGTGTCCTCCCAGCAGAGGTTAAAGCTTAAATAAAGCCCAAGTGAGGAGCAGCATTCCAAACAAATCTGCTCTGTTATATAGGCAAATCCTTGGTGAATCAAAGTTATAACTAAGTTATTCCACCTCTACTCACATGCCATCTTCCTTTTTTTCCCACATTTTCTCTGCACACATTCCCCACATTCCCTCAGGGATAAAACTCAGTTTATGTTTTTTTTTTTTTTTTTTTTTTTTTTTTTTTTTTTTTTTGTCATATGAACAAATGACAGAGAGAAGTTTGAAGTGGGTTCTTCTTATATTTGTCTAGTTTAGCTAGAATAAATTAGCTCAAGACAGAAAAATATCTTAAGACACTTCTGTCACAGAAACAGTCAAGCATGACTTATGGATTTCAGCTGATGGAAAATATGTTAAAAAAATTCATCCCGATTTTTAGATACAATGTGAGTAGCAAGTGTTTTGTTTACCAGTTGGAGAATGGGGAAGATCTCCTGTACTGGTTCTGCCTAGTATAGCAGATGGTATCTGCATCATGCAACATTGTTTTCAAACCCACATTGAGACAACATCCTTATTTCAAACCATCCAGCATCTGTCCCTGAATAGGGTGAATTAACCACAAACACGCAAAGAATGAAAACAAATCTTATACCAAAACTGAGTGGATATGAACAATGTATGTATTCTAAACGTGCCAGGTTCCTTTCCTTAGACTAAAGCATGGGATTAGTGTCATATTTTGTCAAATACTCTTTCTTGGTGAAGAAGAAAGGGTTGGTCTTCTCATGCAATTTTGAGTTGTGAAGTGTACTTATTTTCTTTGCCTTTTTCAAAACACCAGACAGAAGAGGGAAAAAAGAGGAGATGGTAAAGGTAGAGGAAATAAAGCATCATTGATGTTCTCAGGATCCAAGGCAACTGGTCAGTCACAGACGGATGCTTTGGGCTGGCAGCCTTGCCACAGCAGATGTTGCTCTGGACCCTGGCTCACTTCCTGGGTCTGGGATGTCATCTGGCTTTTCAAGTCAGGCTCTTTTTCTTTACCAGTCTTTTTAAGACCAAGCAGAGCTAGACAGCCTGTCTCTTCTCGTCATGCTGATAACCATGTGGTACAGTAGATCTCAAAGTCAGGTTTGGGAAGAAAAACACAAACACAAAAAGGAGAAAAATGAATGGGAAGGAATCTTAGAGAAAGGGAACAGAAAGTGCTGTTCCTTCTTCATTCAGTGGTAAATATCCCTATTGTTGCACTGAAGTCATAATGTTTATGAAAATATGATGCATGAGGTGAAGAGTGAGCTGAGAAATTGAAATTTTATTTTGTCCCTCCCAAGAGAATTTTCCATATTCTTTTGATGCATACATTTTTATTTATTTATTTATTTATTTTTGCGAAGAAGGCAATGAATAGACAATCTCACCCAACTAAAAACTCTGCCTGATATATTCATTTTAACCTAATTTTATATATATATATATATATGTATATATATATATATATTTCTTTTTAATCTTGTTTGAGTTTACAAAAACTAGTTCTGGTGGGCCTTTTAGATTGGACTTACTCTAGTCTTCCAACCTCAGTTCTGCTCCCACTCTGCCCCTGCTTGTTGGGATACAAGAATGTACTGTTTTTTAAACTTCTGCCTCTTTTCTGGCAGATAAAATTATTTTAGAGGAGGCCTGTCACATCACCGGTGTTACAATACCTTCTCTATTGTGTTGGTGCTTGACTGACATCAATTCCATGATTGCTTCTGGATAAATTAAAATTGTTTTCCTTCCTTTTCCTGGGCAGGTAAAGCAGTGAGAACTTGGAGACAACACCCAAACAACACTCCACACTTAAAGGCTGATTTCTGCAAAATAAAATTTTATTTTCACCCCCTGCCTCCAAATGTTGTCCAGAAGAGAAATGATCTGTAGTGGGAGAAAAAATAATAATAATAATAAAAATTTGTAAAATTTTTTCATTCTAGTTTCTTACAAGGTTTCTCATTTTTCAAGTATCCTAAAGATGGTAAAACTTTACTTGTGGTGTTGCTTAATGCTATAAAAACAGTAAAAGTTAAAAAGATGCAAGGTGACATAGTAACAGACCCGATGCTATGCAGGCTTCCTGAAGACCAAAACTGCATTAAATGTCAACAGGGACCAGACATCAGACTTTCAGTCTATTCTTTTGTGAGAAAAAGAAAAATCCTTTTTGCTTTGCAAGTAAGGAAGTGATTCTTCTACTTTCCTGTGGCAAGGCATAGACTACTACTTTTGGGTTTTGGCATGCAAAAATCAATCTGGGGCAGCCAGTAGGCAGCAGTCTTGCAACTGCAGGGTGAGTCTTTCTTCCCAACCGGCTTACGGACTGTTGAACCCAGATCTAAAAACAGGCTGAACTGGAACACGAGCCTTAGAAAGTCAAGCCGGCAGTACCTATAGGAATCTGCTAAGGCTGATACAACAAAGGTGTGTGGGTTTTATCTGTTTATTTATTTATATGGATTTCTGTATTGGCAATTCTGTTTCTTGGTGTTATTCCTTTAAATAATGGGCAGCAAAGAAAAGCTGACAAGGGTATCTGAGATAACAATGGACATGAAAACAGCAAAGGTGATTGAAAAAAATGATTTGCTGAGGAAGTTTCGATGTTACGTGTTATGTTCATATAGTTACTTAAAGGAAGCTATAAGTGTATTTCTTAGAGCTAGAGATATAAGTGGACATGAGTATGGCAGGAAAATGAAACTATAAGTAAAGTGAAAAAAGAAATCAAAAGTGAAGAGTTGGACTCTTCTATGTAATTTCAGATGCCCACAGAGTAGATATCACCATCAGAACCAATCTTTCTAGGTTCTTTCCACAATCAGCAATAAGAAATATTCACTTTGCTCATAATTCACCAGCCTTCTGTCAAATATCTCTTTTAGGACAAGACGAATGGTGCACTTTAAAAATCTCTGATTCCTTCCCAGGAAGGAATATAAAAAAAAAAAAAAAAAAAAAAAAAAATCAAATGTTTGGATCAGCTGTATATATGTACACTGAAAACATCAGCAGCTGTATTAATCCTGCCTTACAAATTAATTGGACTGTGAAGGCAAGCTTATTGGGTATATCTACATTAGCAATTTGGTGTAGATATTCTTTTTCACATGAATTTCCCTTGCTTCTGTATGATGAGTCTTACAGAACCACGCTCTGACCACATGCCCAGCTGATATGGGCAAAGCTGTTTCCCTCTCAAAGCAAACAAAGCTGAGGTCACACAGCAGAACACCATCTGAAGCTCACTACTTGCAAGGGCAGTAGATACATGGTCATCCAAACGTTAGCTGTGTGTGCCATGTGTGCCTTGGATTAGTGGCTGGCATGGACTTCATAGACAGTAGAGACATAATGGGGACATACAGTCTTAGAACAATAACAGAAGAGAGCATATCAAGTTGCAGTCCATCCCTCTTCACACCATACTCCCTCTTCACACCATACTGGTGATAGTATATCAGGTAATGCAATCATAACCATAGAAAACCCTGAACAAAAAGACTAAGCAGTCTATGTTACGTAGTGCAGGGTCAGGGATTAAACCCCTCCAAATTCTTTTGCACACTTACCCTATGTCACTTTGCCTTAAATTTGATTTATTCTCTGTGTATTGAATGCATGTGTATACAGTGTAACTGTAAATCATGACTGGAAGATCCAGATCATCCTGAAATCATCATTTTCTGTATCTGTTTATAATCAAGCAGTGGTATCATAAATACACAGATACCATGTGCATACCAATGCTGTGTGGCATTTGCACAGCTTCAAAGATTTCCACAAACATAAGCATTTGACAAACATGTGAATTAATGCTGATCTGTGCAGGCACAAGAGACATGACAATGATTTCCAGATGCCCAGCTGGAATTACTGCTCCTGCTTCAACTAGCCTGCCAAACCCTTCTCTAATCCTGTGCACTTACTGAAAATAATACTAATAATACTAATACCGAGATATCCCTGAAGTCAGCAGTCATAAATTGATTTAATATAAATTAAATGGAAAATAAGCAAAAGCAGGTCTTCAACTGGGTTACTCAATTTTAAAAGAGAAAACTTTGACAAATTACATGAACAGGCAAGTGAAGTCAATGGAAACAAAAAGTTCAGGGGCTTGCAGTGTGACAGATTCCTCCAAACTCTTTAAGTCAGCAGTGAAAGTTATCTGAAACTTGCACATCAAGCAACTGCGGACAAAACTTTCAGGAAAGGTTTCCAAATGTATTTGGATGTATAGCCACCTCAAAAAGGACATTAAGAGTAAGCATAAAGCCTACGAGAAATCGAGATAAAAAAAAGATTGATCAGCAAATAAAGGTACACCTCAGAGGTCATGAAGTGTAGAAATAATGTAAGAATTGCCAACAGCCAAGCTGAGTTAGGCCTTTCAAAGTATATTAAAACAAATAACAAAAAAGCTCTTCAGTCACATAAACAAAAAAGAGAGAGCAGCAAAAAGTAGGAACAGTATCATATACAGCAATTTGGGGTAAAGATAAGGTAGTATATATCAAATTATTTGTATTTTGGCTCAATTTGCAGTAAATAATCATTAACAGGCAAGATAAGAGATTAAAAATGAAGTATATAAATTGAAATAAGACGCTTATGTACGACAGAAAAGCAAATATTTTGCCTGATAAAAATAAATAAATAATAAACAGGCTTTCTGAATTGTAAATTACCTTCTACCAGGTAAATATTCCAACCATAGATTAAGAGTACTAAGTAACATTAGTTCTCTTATTTCATAATGTTTAAATTATTTGCTGTTCAGTGACAAAACTTCAAAGACATGACAAAATATCACCCATCTTCCCCATTCCCCATCTAAAATAGGTCATGTCTACCCTGGGAATTAGGATGCTCTCTGAGAGATGATGGGAATTATACTTTTGGCACAAAGGGACTTGCACAGTGGTACTGCTGAGACAGAGCAGATGGAGCTGACCTCTGCCTAACTTAGGGGACAGAGAGTTTGCCACTTCTTTCTGCTCATCCTGGCACAATCAACAGGTGCTCTGTCATCCTCAATTTTCATATCACATCACTGGGTTTAAATCTCACTCCATGGATTCTGCTTGTAAAGTTACTGTATTAAAGGTGGGGGAAATCATGTCTTCTTCCTGTGGCTGAATTTTTTTGCAGGGCAGGTGTTCTGGCTGTAACAGGCAAGGTGCTCCATATCTATTCCTCAGGGAAACTGAGGAAAGAGAATGAAGACTCCTCTTTATCCTCAGCCTTTCCCTGTTGGCTGTGTACTCAAGAAATAAGCCTAAAAGCTTCTCAGTTTTACATGTGCTGAAGAATGACGAGGAAATGGTTGTCCAATGGTTTATTACATAAACCCTCATGTAATACTCAGAATCCAGGACTTTCTACTCAAGTATCCTAAATATTAGGTTACCTGGACAAGTTTTGCCTCATTGGCCCAACAAATCTGGCTTTGCTTTTGGCATTGTGGCACAGCTCAACCAGAAAATAGAATGAAGAATCAACTCACTGAGGAGATGAGATATATAGCCTTGAATTAAATCAGATGGAAATATAAATAAGTATACTAGTTCTTAAATCAGACCTCTCACCTTTCACGTGAATGTTGCAGTAAATAAGAAATGGGGCATCACTGGTGGTCCAAGCCTGCTAGATTTGTTCAAAGTACAGAGTTATAGATCACAGTCCTCCAGGAGTCTTTGTCAGGGCAGTACTTTGTTTCTGGTGAAAATTTTATGTGCAAGCTGAAAATTTTCTGAAACTAAAATACTCAAACACATGCAACTTTTCAAGACAGAACTGTTTGAAAAGACTGTGGAAGCTTCTGCTGTTTTTCCTTTTTAATGGGATTGCTTGGCAGACACAACTGAGTGAAAAGTCAGTATAACATCTTCATTTGGAGATATGAGTGTGTGGGACAAAAAGATAGCCTGCTGTTTGGATAATTAAAAAGCAAAAAGGAAGGAAGGAAGGAAGGAAGGAAGGAAGGAAGGAAGGAAGGAAGGAAGGAAGGAAGGAAGGAAGGAAGGAAGGAAGAAAGAAAAAGAAAAAAAAAGAAAAAAAAGAAAAAAGAAAGAAAATGTGGCTTTCTATTACCTTATAAGATATGGGGAACCAAAGAACCATTTCAAATTCTTGTTCACAAAAGTGCAAGGATTCTATGTTTTTAATAATAGGTTTACTGTTTGTATGAAATTTTTGGTTTGTTTTGTTTTATAATAAAGATTACTACCAGCAGGACATTAAAATATATTATGAAAGATTTATACTTTCATCAATTCCTTCACAAAGGTGATTTATATCACTCAGTAAAGACAATGACAAATGCCTTTCTTGTGAAACAAGGATTCTTAATGAGACCACCTACTCCTTTCTTCCCTGCTGAAACCAGTTAGATGTAACAATTATTTGTTTTAATAGAAAGAGCTCTGTAATACTCAAGGAAGGAATGTTATCCAAGTATTTTTATATAGGGATTTACTATAACAGGAACATTTTAAAATAAAAATCTGGTGTCTCTGGTCTGGGTGGGAATTAGCCTGATTATCTGGACTTCAGTAGACCTTCAGTAGGTTATGTGCTTCAGGAGTCTCAGGAAAGGTATGGCAAGTGTCTGGGCATCTAAAACAAGCAGGTCAGAGTGAGACTTTCCAAAGAGCCTGGCTGTCTAACTAATAGATTTGAATCTATTTGTGCTCCTGTGCTTTGGTAAACCCAAGAAGACACCTCTGTGCATTGCTAAATATATAAGATATTCTTGTTGTATTTCAAGTCACCCAGGTTGGTCTATAAAAAAATAAAATAAAAAAAATAAAAGGCTGGTTCACCTTCCATTCTTCCTGTTCAGCCATCTTTTCTCTTGATGCAGATCTAATTGAATTATGCAGGAAAGTCTACGTAACAAAGACCACTAGCTGGTGATCTGCTGGTGGTGGATCATTTCACTGCACTGACTGCCTGTCAGATAGAGGAAAACCAGCTTGGCTTTACACTGGATGTGTCAACCAATTTGAGCAAAACATCTCTGAAAAGAGGTACTGGTTTGGGGACTCAATTTTATGATTTTTGGACCTGCAAATGATGACAGCCCTGCTTCAACAGAACTTACATTTATGCATAAAATTAAGCTATGTGTAAGTGCTATTACGAGCAGAACTGGAATCAAGCAGGATAAAAAAAATAAAAATTAAAAAAAAAAAAAACCTTTTGTGAACATCTTGTTCATATTCAAGAATGAAATAAAGATATAGTTATAGCTGATAAAAGGACTGACCAGTTTCTAAGCCAGTGTTCATCTGCCATGATGCGAAAAGCCTAAGGAAACCACACACCTGCAGAGAGATGGCTCTGCTCTAAAGTGCACGCAGAAAACACACGGGAATTACCTGCCTCTTAGAGGCTGCAGTGACATTTGAAGAGTTAACAGCATGCATCTCAAGCTTCAGGCAAATGAGACTTCCACCCTGCTGCAGCACATTGGTCAGACACGGGCCCCCTGCCCTCCCTTAAAACTACAGAGACATGACATTTTAACTTGAACAAGCAAGCCATCCATAGAAAATAACACCATGACAACTGTCTGTTGAAGCTGCCTCCCTGGGTGAGAGATCCCTATCGCCTGAGCATACATCACCACTTAACAAAACAAATGTACTTCAGAAGCTGGTGGGGTTTAGTGCAACTTGGAAACTACTTTCTTTGTGGAGCTCACTATGAACTGCCTGCTGATAGGTGTTATTTAAAATGATGGTGACATCAAGATAGAAAGGCTATAGTTACTGTTAAAGCCACAAATGGGAAAAGAAAGGAATGTAAAAATTCAGCTTAACTGTTGTCGTCTAGGACTCATGTGGTTCTCTTGTGTGTGAATGTGCTTTTTGTTTTTGCATTATTACTTGTAAATAGCAGAGTGTTTTTTTTTTTTTTTTTTTCTTTATTTCCTTTCTAATATGTTTCCATCAGCAGGATGCTATTCTTTCCTTCAGAACAGTAAAGGGTCTGAACCTGGAATGTGTGCAAGAACTTAATTTTAATACTTAGGCAAATAGTCCCACTGAAGGCAATAATAGTATTTATTACTTGATCATGAGTTGCACTGAGATGCAGTTCCTTCAAAATTATAGTTCATTGCCTGATTATTTCACTCATCAATGTTAGAGCTTTAAAATTTACATTTAAATAAACAAAGGAAAGATTTTACATTGCTGCTTTTGAAAACACGAAAATTTACACAAACATTTGGTAGAAAGAATAAATAAAAATAAAACAGTGTATTGTGGACATGAAATTCCATTTGAGTCTGGCCCCTTAACAGATTTTGTTTGTCCTTCTAACTCATAGTAGATACAGTGTACAGCTTTCATTGTGAAATTAAACTCACAGTGTTTCATGCAACATGATTATTCCTTTGCCACCAACTAATTATCTAAAAAACAAAACAGAATAATAAAATATATGAATTATAGCAGAACACTCGTGGCAGCTGCTTGCAGTTTGGCAAGTTTCATTTTAAGTCATTTTCATCTCTCAGCACTTTTTAAGTTATTGAGTGGTGTGGGTTTTTTTTGTTGTTGTTGTTTTAGTTTTGCTTTCTTTTAATATATTTTTATGTTTATATCCATAAACATAAATAAATATATGTATGTCTGTATGCAAGTAAGGACACATATAGATATATATCATGCATATACACATTTCATATGAGATGCAGGAACGGAACAGTAGTGAATGAATATTTTTTAAAGAAACTCATCATGTAAAGAATGTAATTTAATATACCAGAATTTAATATTCTAGAACAGGAACTAATATTACAGAAAAGAAATGATAGATAACACTTGCAAATATTTATATATGATAGTTATTTAATTCCTGCCTAATTACTAAAAGATTTATAGGATCGTGGAATTTTATCTATAAACCTTATGGTTTCCTTGGCAAAAGTTCAGCTGATTTATTTAGAAGGGAAAAGCCTTACCAACAACTAGATTCCTGACTTCAATGGGATCACATGGAAATTCAGATCTCCAGAGGATCATCCAATCAAGTGAACAGCTACAGGAATATGGGTGGACACAATCAAGGGCATTACCTCCATATTGTAAATTACAGATATGTGCAAGTAATTTGTTAAATGTGGCCTTCAAATCTAGACAGGCATAGGCCAATATATTTGTATGCAAATTGTTCTTCCTGCTTTAAGTTGCTAATTATGGTGTTTTTTGTTGTAATTGCATGTTTCCCCATGTGGAAAAATGTCGCTGTGGTGCATTGACTAAGCAGCATAACCAATTTTGTGTCGCCTTAACAACAGGCTTACCATTCAATTAAACATAGTAGGGCTAGTCCACAGAGAGATAACAATCCAGCTGTCTCAGTAGCTTCCAAATACCTTACCATTAACCAAAATAAATTTTGTAATGTTTTTGGCCACTCTAATGACCATGGACCTGATTTTAATTGTAAATTTACATCAACAATGCAAGTGCAAAATGAATGCCATGTCAGTGTGATATATCATCTGAGCAAAATGACAGTAGACTGCACCCATTTTGCAAAGGACCTAAGAATGACAAAAATCACAAAGTCCTGTATTGGATCATGGCTGATGACAGGTGAGAGTCCTAATATTTAACTATTGCCAGGATCAAACAATGACACCTTTGTCTGCTTATCTCAGCAGAACTTATTAAAGATAGATTTCAAATATATTTTGCCATTTGATTTTTAACATTGCATTTGCAAAAATCAATCTATGTCTACAAAGAAGGAGGAAGCATTTACAAATATAGTACCCCACTTAGTTCTTCGACAACAGCTACATCATTATTTACTTCTTGCAAGGCACTCCAAAAATAGCCAGCTCCATTCTTTAGACCCCCCACACTAGTAATCCGCAGTACAATCATCATTCCCAACATCTGCTGTTTTTTCTGTCTTTTTCTTTTTCTTCTTTTCTTTATACAACGCTGCACTTGGTGGATTTCAGCTGCTATCCAGTTATTTGGCAAAAGGATGTGAGAATCCAGCTTCTTATGGGCTTTCAGTGTGTGTGGGATTGAGGTAGCACAGCAGTTCCCTCCTTTTTCTGAGACTGCTGCCGCAGCAGCTCCAACAACAAAAATGCACAGTTGGCGGTTTCTTTATTTTCATCTTTGTAGCACTCTTGGCATAGAATTCTGGAATGGATAAATTAAAATGGTGTCTGCCTAATCCCTCTGAGAGATTTGATTGCAACTTAGACTATAGCATTTCCCTTGAACTGTCTTAAAAAAAAATTGTTAAGCTTTTGAGCTGGATCTTCATTTTGATGTAATCAATTTTAATATGTAACATATAGGATATGTTCTTTAAACTCTCAGGTACAAGTTGAGGAGCGAGGTAGTTCACCTGATGACGTATGACAGACATAAGTGCCTTCTATACAGGAACACACAACAAAGGGCTTTATTCATGTTGCATTTCCTTTTAATAAGATCATCTATGAAAGCCCAGGAAACACTGTATGCCATATCTTAGATTTTTTTTCTTCTTTTCTTTCTCAAGTGGAAAGATCTTTTCTGTGCTTCTGCATTCAAAAAATACACAATTTACAGTGAAAGCACGACAAATAGATGGTCCTGTAGAATTAAGTTTTCTTTATACAGAAATGATATGTATTAAAAAGTAGTCCTTGCTACCAGTGCTTCAATACTGATGAGAAAACACCAATTGCAAATTTAAAAAAATGGCCCAATCCTTCTAAAAATTGATACTTTGAAACTGCTATATCAGTTATGAATTTGGCAGCTTCTTTTAAAAGACACCAGTATGGCTACTCATCCATTAAACCCTGGTAAAAGATAATCACAATGTTTGAACTATTAGTTCAGAGATTACCAGACCTAATAAATACCTGCTTCCAGCTTTTTGTCTTCCTTTCTCCCTTACCTTCACCATGTGAATTCTCTGATGTTTAATAAAGTATGAGCATCTGAAGGTTTCACTAAGGGGAGTATGACAACAGTGTCTTTTCAAGCTGTATGTTTTCCCAGCAAAACAGCATTGTAGCAGCACATCACAGAATGTCTTTGAAACCTTTATTCTTCTGTCAAATTTGGATGAAATCACCCAACTGTATAAAAAGATACTGTTGATGGACAGAGAGAGAGAATGGGAGAGAATGTGTATTTGATGAAGAAATATACAAAACAGGGCTATTCAGCAAAGAAAATAAAATATATTGTACTTTAAATGTGATTAAACCAGCTGCAAACACCTACATAGCTGACACCTATTGTTGAATCTACTAAAAAAAAAAAAAAAGTTATTTGAGAGAAGACGTGGATTTTAGGAGGGGAGGAATGATACTCTCCTTGTCCCAGTTTCTCTCTACTGGCTATAAAGAGGACCAGGGTTGTCTCATTCAGACATTGATTCTCCACTGCATTTAGTCAGATGTATAGTATCCTTTCCATCTCCTTGACCTATCCCATCCATCTCTGTTTTTTACTGAGAAAAAGCAGCTTTACTTTCTAGGGTATTATGCATATGATGTTTCAGCTAATTTTATTCTCAGATATATCACAGGACAACAGAGTAGGCAGGAGGTCTTTTTTCTGCAAGTTTGTTTTCTGCAGGCAGCAAAATGTGAATCTAGTGAATCAGTCCAAAGAAGCATATTGCAGACTCATCAACATAATAAATACCCCTTACCTTCTAAAGAAATATAACAAGAACAAATAGTATCTTACTCAGTCGTTTTAGTGTCCTTTGTGAGTTCTGAGGCTCCCCCAGTTCTTTAACAGACATTTTATTGTTATTCCATTCCTTCCTATACAGATTGTTATGCTACATGTCTCTCCTTGTGCTCTCTCTTGAGCACCTTCTTTGAGTATGTGAAATGATGTGAAGAGGATCTATCTGTATTGCTTTTTTTCTTTCCTATTTTCTCCCTGCTTCCCCTACTGCAAAAATTTTACTTTCTATTGAATATCTGCTGTGCTATGTATGTATATACGTGAAGAATGATGAGCGGGTATTTTGTGCTTGTTTGTTTGTTTGTGTTGTTTTGAAGTTACTGTGAACATGGAAGTCATATATAAAATTAAAAACCACCACCAACAACAACATAGGAATAAGATAGAAGGGATGATTTGGTGGTTCAGATTAGGTTCTTGTTTATCACAGGCTATTAAATATGACTGAGTTGCCTTTATGTTAATTACAATACTGTGCATCTGTCAGACACACATCTGTCCAGAGGTATCTGGAGAGTGAGAAACAATAACTGCTCACTGGAGTTTCCAAAATTAAAAATCTTCACCTTTAGATCAGTAAATAAATGAATAAGTAAAAGAGGGATTTTATCAATAAATGTAATTTACCTCCCTTCATTTTTCAGTCATACTTGTGTTTTGATTTTGGTCTGATATCTGAAAAAAGCAAACAAACTTTTCCTTCCATTTGCATCTAGTTATGATATGTGAAATGGGGTAAGCTAATGACCAAGCTCCTCAGGCTGGAAAAGTGAACATTCCCCTAGGAGGCTGGGATCAGAAAGAATAAGTATGTCATTATTGAACTTGTCTTGATATTCTGTAGGAAGTTGGTAAAATTAACATAAAGTTGTCCTGAGGCATTCAAGAAGCTCACGATCTGGAAGCTTTGGTCCTTTCTCAGAGGTATTGGAATTAATAAGACCTGGTGGAACAAATCCTACAACTGGAGTGCTGGGATGGAAGGCCATCAGCTGTTTCAGAGGGATAGGCAGGGCCCATATGCCTATCCTGTATTTGGATAATGCCCTTAATAATACGCTTTAACTTTTGGTTAGCCCTGAAGTGGTCAGGCAGTGGGCTTTGATGATTTTTATAGGTCCCTTCCAACTATTCTCATCCTCGCAGTACTAAGTAGTCATAACTGTGGTCTAACAGTTTCATACCCATAATGCTGTAGGAAGTAATGAAGTTATGTGTGAGCAATAAGTCTAAGCTATCTTCCATCTTGAGTCATCTAATCAACCTTAAATGGTTGGAAGCACTTTTTGTAGATTTGATTACACGAGAACATTGTATTCTGGGTTTTCCTTCATAAACTACAGGAAACTTGATCACTTTATGGGGATGAACATCTTCAGTTATAAGAGATTCCGCCAAAGCTTCAGACTCACTTGAATAGCTTTTTCTTTGCCATTTGGTCAGATTAAGCTTTGACTCTTCCCTCTCAGCTCAGCTCTGAGATTTCATTCAATCTCTAATGAAAGAAATGCCCTATTAACACCCAATCTGCCAACAGCACAAAAACAAAGTGATTTGTTGCTAATATGGTGCTCCTCAATGGTAAGGCACAGCATCAAGTGAAAAAGCTCTGTTAGACTTGTCCTGGTCTCTGCAGAGTCAGAATAGAGACCTCTAATCCACAATCCTGTATACTGAGGAGGTATTCAGGACATCTTTTAGGCAGACAAGGGAACAATTTGTCAGCAGCTGTCCCGGTACAGAGGACAAGAGGAACTGAACCCAGCAAAGCAAAGTTCATTGTCAATTGTCTCAGGTGGACTAAGATATAAAAAGGCATCTGAATCACTGTTGTAAAATATGCATGACATAGTATTTGTATTTGTAGTATCCAACTGCATCTTCCTATGAAAACAAGAAACCATGGGAAGACTTCCCGTGGTGAGTATAAATATTAATCAACTCAAAATTAAGACTCTGTATTTCTCTGGTAATGCATCATCAGCTATTAAAAACTATTAGTAAGTAGTTCTGAAAGTACTGTGTGAATATATATGTATGTATGGGTGTGCACACTGCAATACTGAGTTTTGTCCTGACCCCACAGGTGATCAACCAGCTCCTGAAGCATGAGGTTTGGTGAACTTTCCAACATTTTTTTTTAGCTTCTGTAATGGCAAAACTGTTATTACCGACCACAGAATTACTTAGACCTTTTCTAAAATCCTGATATTGCAGTTGCCTTTGCTGACCTTGTCTGACAGTGAATTATTCAGGGTGACTATCAGCTACATTAAAATAAATAAATACATAAATAAATAAATAATAATAATAATAATAATAATAATAATAATAATAATAATAATAATAATAAATAAAAATAAAAAAGGCGAAGAGAACAAAACAACATTCGGTTTTATTGGTTTAAAATTTACTACTTTTTAATTTCAGAGAGAAAAGAGTAAGGAGCCACTCTTGCTCTCCCTCACTGGCATCAGACACAGACACAGACACAGACACAGATTTCTAGGTTGGAAGAGACCTCAAGATCATCGAGTCCAACCTCCAACCTAACACTAAGCACTCCACTAAACCATATCGCTAAGCTCTACATCTAAACGTCTTTTAAAGACCTCAAGGGATGGTGACTCCACCACCTACCTGGGCAGCCCGTTCCAATGCTTAATAACCCTTTCGGTAAAGAAGTACTTCCTAACATCCAACCTAAAACTCCCCTGTCGCAACTTTCGCCCATTCCCCCTCGTCCTGTCACCAGGCACGTGGGAGAACAGACCAATCCCCACCTCACTACAGCCTCCTTTAAGGTAACTGTAGAGAGCGATAAGGTCGCCCCTGAGCCTCCTCTTCTCCAGGCTGAACAAGCCCAGCTCCCTCAGCCGCTCCTCGTAAGACTTGTTCTCCAGACCCCTCACCAGCTTGGTCGCCCTTCTCTGGACTCGCTCGAGCACGTCCAAAAATGGATAAATGAATCAAAGTAAAACCTCATGAAAATGAAACAGTTTAACTATGGTTATATATTGGTACCTACAGATTCTGAAACATTTTCCCTTTCTTTCCTGTGTAACTTTTCTTCCTTCAACTTCAGGCAAAGACATAACAGATTACAAGCACCATCACATTTTGGCTGTGAAACAAAGGTGCAATGGGGTTAGATGTTTACCACGTCTCTCAGTAAGATTTAAAGGTTTCATCCCAGTCTAGGCACTCTGACCCTCAGAAGGTTCTTCCACGCTGCCAGGGCCCACAGGCACCCACAGGCCTCTCTGTCCCTCCTCATCCTGTCCTGGGACTACCCCACTTCTGCCTATAACATATGAGGTTGTTCTGGGGGCTGTCAGTCCCTGCCCCAGTGATGCTACAAGATGTTGATCTCCTGTCCCACCACAGCCCTGCCTGGCTATGGCATGAAATATGGTGGGTGAAACTAAATATGGTGGGTAGCACCACAAATAACACAACATAGAGTTTATTACTTCAAAGAAGTTTTTTCCCTTGTTGGCAAGGCTGTACCCAGCCAGTACTACCTCAAAACTGGGGAAAGAGGTTTAAATGAATCATCCTGTTACATCCTTACATCATTATGGCTGATGTGACCTTAGTCTTCTTATTCTTTGTGTTAAGATATCATCCTTGTAAGGCATTTTTTGCAAAGAAACATGAGAATTATTTGTTTCGTAATTATTTTTAACACTGTTATTTTTCTTTCAGGTATTTCATCTCTGTGAAAGGAAGCACAGTAACAACAGTATCAATAACTCCTCTGAGCTACTCTAGTCATGTCTCTGTATTCACTGACAGCCTCTAGCACATGTCCCTAAACTCTGATCCATCCTGATTTGTTGGATTTACTAAACTTACTCTGTTGTGTGTGCTCCACCTCAGTAGGATATAAGAAAATCTGGTAATTATATTTCCCAAGCATGGCTAGAGTTATCTATGCAGGTGTGTTTGTGCATGCTTGGGAGTGAAGTAGTGACAGGAAAATAGGCAGACGAGAACCTGCTATATCACTTCAGGATGAGAGACTTTAGAAAGAAGTGAGATCTCTCTTAAACGCAGGAAACAAACCTAGAAAGCACACCTCAGAGTTGAGAGAGAAACTTTCTGAGTGACCTCAGAGAGACCACACAGAGTATGTTTTGAACCAGGAACCCCATAAAAAGGTTTTCTGAGCTGGTAAAATCAATATAAAGAATTTCTGCCCTTACAGGGAATTATTTCTTCTGAGTCATATTATCTGATATGTTTGACTAAGCTGATCAGAGTTTTTTTTTGTTTGTTTGTTTTGTTTTGTTTTTTATTAATTTAGGGATTTTACAAAGCTATAGAAACAAAAGTCCTTTAGTATTGTTAGACATTATTACTTCAGTAATAATAATTACTATGGAGCATTTAATCCTAGAGAAATTTCAATCCAAGGCTCTGTTTGATTTGCCCAGTCCATCATTGCACCAGTTGTTTCCACAAATAAACAAAGTTCCAAACATTACCAAAAATACAAAGTATAAATCTTCAGAATTCTACAACTGCAACTTTTTCTATAAATCAAACTTTATGACAAATCATGAAAGCAAATGGGGAAAAGGCGAAGAGTTAGTAGCACCGGATTATATACCTGCTGATCAGTACAGATTAAATACCTGCACTGATGGAACTTACAGAACTACCTCATGAAATATGAGTTTAGAGCACGTCATTTTTATTGAGCCTATCTTCTGGTTTATCTTATCTCACAATCTATGGTTGCCTTCTCTTGGTAAAGACATATATTACTAATACATTGGTAGAATGGTTTAAATATGAAGAATGAGTAGGAGTAAATTATATTTGGTTGGTTAGAAGTTTTCCCAAGTAAAAATCTTATATTATTTGAATCTAATAAATGTTCCATTGATAATAAAACAAGGTAGTTTCTATTTATAGCATGACAGGGGTGAAAGTTGTCCAGATATTAGGCTTTATATTCCTGATTTTGCTGACAAATAAGTGCATGTGGTGCTTTAAAAGTCACTTATTAGAAGAGATAAGCCTCATAAAAACAGTAGAAAGAAAAAATGCATAGTGTTTTAAGTGCTTAGAAAAAGAAAAAAAATCAAATGATACAAATAAGTCAAAAAAAATGCAAATTTTCAACTATTTCTGTTAAAATTATTATTACTAAATTACATCTAATCCACAACAGCTCTGATAGTTCATTGAAGCTTTAAAATAAATTTTCTTTCTTTCTCTCCTCCTTTTTCTTTCTTTTTAATCATTTTAGAATGTAGGGCATCATTTACTGCCCAGTGGAAAAGTCTTCATTCTAGAGGGAGCTGAAAAGGTGATAGATGCCCCTGTACTTCAGTTCATCCATCTGTAGAATAACACAAGACCTTCCTCCTGGGAGTGCTGATATCGGAAAAATACTTTAGGTTTCCCAGGTGAAGAGTGCAACTCATGTGCAGAGTATTATTATAATCTTTTTTTCTCCCAACACAAGCATTTCATAAACATGCATTGTTGTCAGAATAGTTCTGAAATATTTTACCCTCAGGTTCATCTTTCTAGCTACAGAGTAAAGCTCTCAGTATTTTATTCTCAGTCAGTCTGTCTCTGCACACACCATCTTTTCGAAGTGCTGCTGACATACAAATTCACAGGATATCTATAATGTTCTTATTAAACAGACAAATTAGTTATTTAACTTAAACAAACAAAAGAAGTATTACACGCTGGAATGCCCATGCACTCTCTATAAATAATACTGAATGCTGATGAGATGTGTTTCGATGCATTTTATTTTACTTTTTACCTTGGTGGCTAACTCAGCCTGTGTTGGATTGACTTAACTGCTCCAGTACCAGAATTCTTCTAGTATTCAGGAGTGACCTAATACTGTAACACTTGTGAGCACAGAATTTTCCTTGTCAGGAAATCTTCCTTTGTCAGGAAGTCCAAATCTCTCAACAGTTGTTAGATTTATGGCAATGATCTTGAAACTAGTGTTTTAGTAAACAGAGGTAAAGAAACAAATAAATATAAGATGGAAAACGGGAAGAAATTTTCATAGTTATCTGCTTAATGTTATGAAAAAGTTGTCAAGTGGCACCAAAGTAATGAAATCCATACAGAAACTTCACAAGGTAGAAAACATTCTTCAGTAGCACAGTGACAACATCAGCATCCTCTCAGAAGAATCTATCTGTTCCTTGAAACTTTTGATTCTATAAAGTCTTATTAGTCTCACCAAGAGGAGACTTTACCCAGCTTTGCAGACAGACTGTCAATGTCAGTAGCTACAAATGCTTCACATTACCTTAAAACCTTCCTCTCTTCTTCTACACATACGTGTTTTTGATGGGGAAGAAAGAAATTCATACCGAACTTCAGACACCTAAAAGATAGGTATCAGCTGCCTATACCTACCTGCAATTGATCAAGATGAACATTCTTGGGTCTTGGGTTCTTCAGACATGACTAATTCCCCTCCAGAGTTGTATGTAAGATAATCATCTCCTTTTTTTTTTTTTTTTTTTTTTTTTTTTTTTTTTTAATACCTGATGGCTATTTGGTTTTGTTTTAGACTGCTTTGAATTATAAAATTGCACTGCATTAAGAAGATTAAGAATGACTAAATTTGGGGTTTAGAAGTTGTAATTGTCATTAGAACCTCATCCATTTTAGTCTCTCTGTGACTCCCCAGGGTGCTTTTTTTGCTTGTTTGTTTCTTTTAAATCACTGTTGAGATAATTAAGGTATATATATATAAAATACAGTTAGCTTATCTGTTCTTATTGCTGTACAGAACAAATGAAAAACTTAGCCCATACACTAAATGGACTCCCCACCTTGAATAGATGAGTAGAAATTCTTAGATGAATAGAATAGACGGGTAGAAATCTTTACTGAAGATGCTCCACTGTAAAAAAAATGATGGGAAGTTTGACATTTTTGCTCTGATATAGCATAGCATCAGAGAACTGATGACTGGCCAGCTTAGAAGCAGCAACTTTCAAATGAAAGGAAAAGCTTTACAGCTGCAGGTCAGAACCCTGAAAGAACTACATAGTGGTATCACATCTGAACTGGTCTGCTTCATAGGAAAGATGCACGGTGTCCATATTTCGCCTGCAAGACCAGTACAGTCTGGTGAAATGTGGTGCTTCCATAGAAAGTGTCTTGGCCCGTAATATCACTAAAGAGAGTTCCCTTCTCCACTTTCATCCTTCAAATCATGTATTCATGATGCACATAAAATTAAGTCAACCAAGGAAGGAAAGCAGCTGATGTGTACTAATAAACCAGAAGGGGAAAAAAAAAAGAGTATATGTTTGTGATCATATTAATGCTTCTGACTTTGAATTCTTCAGCTGTATCAACTCCAGATCTCTTTGGATCCCATATCCCAACTGACTACTTTTCTCCATAGTCACAATACCTGGTACATTTATCTATGCAACACGTTCTCAAAAGTCATCCTCCTAAATTTAGAGGTTTCATTACTGAAAAATTCTGTTGAAAGGATTTTTGCTTTTTTGGTTGTTTTGTCTTTGTTATGTTTTTTTTTTTTTTTTTTTTTCTTTTTTTTTTTGTTGCTTGTTTGCTTTCTTTCTCTCTCCTTACATCATGTTTCTTGTTCATAATACCCTGAATGGTCCACAAAGCTGTAGGCAGTCCTATGTTTTTTCTAAGAAAAATCACATGGAATTTTTCTGTCTGAGCTTCTGAAAAAAAAAAAAAAAAAAAAAGCCCTCCTGTGTATCCTTTAGATATATATCAATCAAAGGACAAAACAATTCAAAGCAAAAAAAGATGCCAATCAGTCTCAACACGCATCGTGTTGAGATTCTCATTCACTAGAGCAAGATATTTCACAAGAGGAATAAAATCAACACCTCAAGCAATTAAGATCACACTGGGTGTACTAAAATAAGTCATTAGCCCAGTTCTGAATCAGGTCTTTCTATACTACTAAACAAAGTCAGTGAGTAAATAATGTTCACAACACCTGTTTACAGATTGCAAGACATTTAATAATATAAAAGGGGGAAAAGGGGGGGGGGGGGGGGGGGGGGGAGGGGGGAGTGGTAATCAAACAAACAAAGTATAATTTATATTTAAAATACTCAATGTGAAAGTCAGATGTAGGAAGATACTTAGCCCTTTTATAGATCTCTTTAGGCTCCCATCATCAAGATACATTTCCCCAAATTCTTGTGTCTAAAGACAGCTACGTATATGTCCAAGCACCTAAAAATCTTTTTGAGATACTTAGGCAGGCACTCAACTAACCACACAGGCATGTAAAGTGACATTTTTATGGAATTTCAGTTCCTACATTCAGGAAATTCAGTTAGAAAGAAAACACTTAAATTGCTTAGACACCTGAGACCCACCGTCTGTTGAAGGGTTCAGGAAGAAGAGTTCCTGGTAATTAGGGTTATTTTAGGAAAATTTTCAGCAACATGTCTGCCTTTACTGAATCGGGTATTTAAGTACTTATTTTCTATGTATGGAAATTTATGACTGAAACTACTAAGTCCTCAGAGGATCCTGGCATGCTAAGTATTCTCAGGTTTTGCCTAACCCTTTCCAGATACGATGGTGACGCAATTATGTAATATATAACTATATATTATTTGGTGTCTAGAAAATAATCACCTGAACCGTGCCCCAGAGGTGAACTAGAGTTGGTGAGAACATGGTTGAAATGCCAGTTACCTCACAACAAAGCACAGGCATCAGGCCCTGAATTACATGGAAGAAGCTGTAATTTACCTCTCCTTCTGCGCTGACGTTGGCGTGCAGCTGGATGGGAACGACCCACAGATCCTGTGAGACAGAAGGGTTTTGGTTCCAGCTGTGCAGTCAGAAATGTCTGCCAGAGAATGGGAAAGCCAAAGGAAGAAATGGGTCTAAATGGTGGTTCACACTTGAATTTGTCCTTATTTTCAACCAGCGATTACTCAGTTATTAAATGAACAGTTGTCGTGAGCCATCCAGCAAACAGAGTTCACGATCTCAGCTAAGCTCCTTGGCTGCAAACTCAGACTTCCTTTTAGGCTTTTATGCCATGTAAGCAAAACTATACATCTGGAGGGAGAGTAAAACACTCTCTTCAAGACCAGTTTGGACTTCTGATATGAAATTGCTAGAAGAACAATTTTTCTTTTGCTAAGGAAGGTCTTGAACCCAGGTTTCCTACCTGCTGGTTCTATCATGTCTGTATTAGCACAAGGACAAAGAAATGGTACTATTCAACAGATAGCTTCTGTTGTATGAATAGTTTAATATTCACTGACTTAGTTTAGGCCTTCAATATCAGACATCTAGTTTTACACAGAAAAGCTGGTCACACTTTCCCCAGGAAAGAAAGAAATTTTCTGATATTTGAGAATTCAGAGAAGTGCTTCATCAAAATCTCTGTGGAACAACAAGGACCACATTTGGAGGAAAAGAAAAGTTAGAATCACCTATTTTATTATTTTGATGAAAGACAAATTTGCTACCAGCTACGGGTCGGATTGGGACCTGTAGTATAAAGTGTATGAAAGTCTAGCTTGGTTAATAACAAAACGCAAATCCTGAATCTTCAGCCTAGGCAAATCAAAAAGGTTTTATCTTACTGCTGGGGGTATAAAATGCTATCCTTTTACTCAGATAATCTAATGTTTGGCCAGAAGTATTCTGAACCTAAAAAAAAAAAAAAAAAAAAAAAAAAAAAAAAAGGCCAAAAAAAAAAAAAAAAAAAAACATTTGAGGGGAAAATAAAGAAATGAGAAAAAAATGTTTTCAGGTCTCTCTTTTTTTTTTTTTTTTTTTTTAATCAAACACTGTGAAATCTATATATACTTTTCCATGTGAAAGAAAAAAAAGAGAGAGAAAGATGATAAGCTACAGAGCTATGAGTATGAGTGGCTAAGAGTGATTATAATAGAGAAGAAGCTTAGCTGCTGTTGGTATCTGTGAGAAGTATCGGTGGCAATTAACCTCCAGAAAACTGCTGCCATGTGACACTTTCAAAGTTCTTTACATGAAGTAAGTTTATTTCTTTCCCTAACTTTCTAATGGACAGAGACTGTGTCAGAAAAATGTGAATGAAACATTTTCTCTTTCAAACAGTTTCAAAAGAAGAGTGTAAACTGACATGAAATATGAAATACTTCATCATCTGTATGGCTGGGCCCTCTTCATCAGGTGAACATATTTTAGTGGGGTATTATGAAGAAGCTAGGATCTATGACCTATGTTATCAGTTGAATGGAAAACTTCACTCTCTAGAGCTTTATAAATTCAGGATTAAACATTTTCAAAACATTACATGTCTGAAATACCGAGAAGTCAAAAGGCTCTAAATATGTATGTATCCCGTGAGACCTATTATCTCCTTTTCTTTTATTTTATTTCATCTAAAACAGTCTGATAATATCTGTGGGAAAGGGATAGAATCAGCTTTAAATTTAATAAAATCACACAAACATACAGATTTCTGGAAAATATTTTCATGCTGATTCATGCCATATAAGTGCGATAACAGATTATCCAACATGCTAGTACTGTGACACCATCAAATATGGATGATTTTTCCTTATTGCATTTAGCAGTGCTTCAGCATTACTGCTGCAGACTCCCTCAGGGGAATGAGCTGTTAAAAAAAAAAAAAAAATAGGAAGAAAGAAGGAGAGATAAAATAAGGCAGAAAGAAATAATCATTGTAGAACATCCTGAGGGAACAGAGAGAAGTGAAAAACCCAAAGAAAGAAGTAGCTAAGCTTGCCTTGACTGCATGAAATTTGTTGGAACGCCTCACAGGGAAAGAAAATAATCACTTTTTGAGGCAATGGAATTTAAATAACTTAAAATTGTGCATACACAATTGCTTCTTTTTCTGCTGTTAGGAAAAAGATAATCTACTCAGTCATAGCAAACTATTTTTCTGCAGGAAGAAAAATACAGTAAGTGGAAAATATCAGCACAAGTTTGGGAGCTGAGACACATTTCAATTACTAAAGTAAAATACAGCTCTTGAAGCATTTGTGTTGATTTCCTCACAAGAACCTCTTTGCCCCTCCTTTCCAAGGAAATGCAAAGCTTGGCTGTATATGCCACTGCCTGTCCTCAACGAGGTGTTTATCTCCCAGCCACGGGGAATACACACATCACTGTAGGTGCAACCCAGACCCAAGAATAAGAAAGGCCCGCAGCACAGTTTGGCCCTTTAGAATACAGTAATCAGATTTGAAAACTTCAAGCAAAGAGAGTTGAGGAAAGCTAATCAAGAGAAGGGAGCTTTGAGAGAACGGGTTACAGTAGAAGCGGAAAATCCCTGTGCACAAGAGGAAGGAGTCCATCTGACACATTTCAAATATTTTGTTTGCCTAATTTGAGAAGTTTGGGAACACATGCAGACAGGCTGAGGGGTGCTGAGACCACAGTTCAACAGGCCTGTCTTCCCCACTGACCATCTGGGAAGTCCAAGGCTGCTCATCTTCAATTCACATATCTCAATCAGGTACTAAAAGTAAAGCAGTGTGAAGCCCTCAGCCTCAGTCTTCCTCATGGGTAGGGATTACTGACCAAACTGTCAGCATCCTAGCTTTCATCCTTGCATTAACTCCCCTCTGCAGCCGACCTGACACATCCACCCTGTGCAAAGAGTGTGACATAGGTCCCATCAAACCTGACCACATGTAGCAGAGGGCTGGGCAGGGTTACAAATTCATCTCCAGGGCCAACACAGCCACGCTCAAGCGATGTTGTGACAAAGTTTTTCATAGGGCTTATTGGTTGAAACATGGTGCTGTACAAAGGCAGTTGAAGTGGCTGGAGTTCACCTGTCCTGGATCAGTGGAGCCATCCCCAGCTGCTTCTTGGTGCTTAGCAAGCACTGGGCTTTTTGCAGCTGTAGTGCAGACATGCCCTGAAGCCCTGTAGAAATGTTAACCATCTGTTTTCAAGAAATCCAGAAGACTCTTTATAAAAATTGGATACTTATTAAGCAAGGCTTTACCTTTCATTCAAAGGGAGAATGCCATATTGTTAAACTGCAGCTGGTGTGATTGCGCTTTGTGAGTTACGCTTTTAAGCTGCAGCAAAGTTACTTGTGCCAGGGGCACCGCAGGGATCAGTGTTGGAACCACTGCTTTTTCAGTACCTTAAATGACTCAGAGCATATTATTTAAAGTAAAAATTTCTGGTGTGCAGATGATACTAAATTGGGAGGAAAGGTCATCCGTGAGAAACAATACAGTCAGGTAGGGAAGGATTTAGACCATTTAAGTGCTTGAGCTAATAGATAGCAAATTCAATGCAGATAAATGCAGAATAATGAGTCTCGGAGAATGTAATAAAAGGACATAATATCTGCTTAATGGGAAGGTACTACAGCATATTGACCTGGAGAGAGATATGAGAGTTATTTTAATAATAATAAAAAAATGATATTAAAGCTTTCAACTCAATTATTGTTAAGGAAATACAGTGTATTTCGTTAGGACCTCACCCAAAGTACTGCATTCAGCACTAATCACTCTACAGTTCAGAAAGCATATTTAGAATTGGTCTTAAAGGGGTGATTTGTAGAGCAATCTAATGAAAGCACATTTCAGAGATATAAGTTTTGAGGACATTACAGAGAAGATTGACTGTATCCTCACCAGAAAGTCAGAGACTTTAGAGGTGACTGTCTAAGACGTCCAGTACAAGCTTAATGAATACTTGGCAGTAAGAGGTGAACTGTTGAGGAACTCATTACTTTAACCCCTCAATCTTCACAATTCTATTAAGTTTAGAGCTGCTGTCACAGGTGAACAAATTCTCATCTAGATTTACACCACTGCAGTTTGAGTGAAATCTCTGGAGATGCTCTTCTTACAGAAATGTGACCAAGAACAGGATCTGTCCTCCACTGTCTAATAAGAGACTGAAGGAGCCGCTGGACAGGTCTCCTTCTTTCTATGCTCTCCTGTTTCATTTGGCTTTATAGGTTACAGGCTTGTTAGTCAAGGGAACATCAAGGTCTAGAAAGTCTAACAGGACATGAGACTTGCCTAAAAAGGCAGTGAACTGTTTGCTATGTAAAAAAAAATAAAATAAAATAAAATTTAAAGGAGACCATATGCAATCAGAAGGTTTCTTTCTCTCTCTTCCATTAAAGTGTGACTGAAAATAGCTGGCAGGGAGGAACTGGGATGAATATTGCTTTGATAAATGGCTGTTCTTTGTCATGGCAAAGCCATTACACTGGGTCTGCCAGTCCTACCAGAAGGAATACCTTCTGAAGCCAGTTTTGAAACTGTCAGTAAATGATTCTACCATCTTTGCAATTCTATTTTTTTTTTCTTTCATGTTTTGCAAGTCATTATTTTCTCTGAAGCTAATGGGCAGTTAATATAACAAGCCAGACCCTTTGCAGCTATAAATCTGTGGTTTACAGATGATGAAAATGTAATCTGGTATTTTTCTCAGTCCCCAGACACAAAGTCTTCTCTGGCAATAGATCTCTGTTTCATTCAGAAAGCACATGGGGTTGTTCCAAATGTATGGCTGTGGGTAAGCACTGTTCAGTACTCCATAAGCAGAGAATAAGGTTGCCTGGGATTTTGTTCCCTGGTTTTGGTAATACAGATGGCACAAAACTCATAACCTGTTACTTCTAAAATGATGATATTCAAAAGACAGTTCAAGTCTAACCATTTCCTATTTTGCCGGTTCTGACATATTATTTTCCTCCTATTTCAAATGACTTTTATATGAACTGGGTTATTCTAATCAGAGAAGGTTTCTCAACAAGAAATATGAAAGTTGCACAAGGTGTTTTTTTTATTTCGTTTTCCCAAGACAAAAATTGTGCCTTCTGTTGAGCAGTTTGTACTTGAAATGTTGCTTTTGTACATCATGCTGGGGCAAGCAAAGAGCTGATGTAGCTCATTTCTTTCACTCCCTGGTATCTTTCATGCTTCTTTTGCTTTCATGAAAACAAGGAGTTTCACTCCTAGAGTATATCAGGAGAAAGTTCATTGAGCTCTAGTCAGGCTTTGGCAAAGAAGAGCATGTGGGTACAAAGACTGTGAGCCATAAGTGATCCTGGTTTTGAATTAGGTAGTTGGTGGGACCAACTCCAAAAAAAATGACTGAAATCTGATGATGTAGTGCACACTTGGGAATCACTGGGCATATATGTATAAGCTAATACAGCACATGTACAAAAATCCATAGCTATATCTGCAGTTTTCTTTTGTTTCTCATGACTGAGTCACCTTATTTTAGTCCATTATTTTCTTATTTTCTCTTTTATTCAAATATGCAATTATGTTTCTACGACATTCATTTCATTCTAGATGTCTTTTGCCTTTTGTTTTCCCACTGCTTCAGTTTTGAACTTTCATTTACATTTGGCTTTCTATTATTTTGAAATCCTGTTAATAGATAGATTCTTTCCCTTTTTCCAGTTCTCTGCTTTATGTTTTTCCTTGCCCTGCCAATGTGGGTTTCCTTGCTGGCAATGAATATGAGTAATTAAATCAAAAATGAATGTCACAAAAAGTAGAATAAAGTCATTTTCACAAAGACACAATTAATGGTAGAGTTCCATTGAAGTTTCAGAAGTTTTTATGTTTAACCTTATAACCACCACCAACTGTTTCATTGTAATTATACAAAAATATATGACAGATAATCCTCAAGGCTTTCCACAGTTAAAATTGTCCAATATTTGATTCTGTCATTTATGAAAATCATTCCAAAAGTTTATTTTAAAATATCTTTTCCATGCAGAAAATGGAACATAGAAACATATTTTCTTCATCAGTTGGAGACATTACGGCTTGGAAAGATCATTCATTAGATTTCCAAAGTGTTGTTCATGGAGTGCCACAGAACTAGGGGAAAACAATACATAGACTTTGTCTAAGGTGTATCTAATACTTTTATATTTAATTATATGGCTGCAATTAAACTGTTCCTTTGAGACACTTGTGCTGCATTTTGGGAATTGCTAAAGCTAGTCTGATCTTTTTCTTAAATATGTGATATGGAGTTAATGCCTTTGTTAACTTAAAACCCAGGTCACATTAACACTGATTTAAGTTCTTGTAAAAGTGAACTATGTCAAGTGAATCAGGATCAGTCAGCCCTAATTAGAAATAGATTTAAATCAAACCATATCAAACCAAACCAAAAAAAAAAAAAAAAAAAAGTATATCCAAAACAAACCATTCCATGTCTGCCAATAATTTTTTTCTCTTCCCTTCTCTTCACTTCCTTTCCCTTCTTATTACATAAACAAGAAAATAAATCTGTTATAGGAACAAAGACAAAAAAAAAAAAAAAAACAAAACCCACAAGTCAAAAACCAACCGACAACAACAACAAAAAATTTTTACCTCACAAACTAGTCAGCTAGATGGTACATCTCTTTTCATAATACAGTCTGAAGAAAGGAGCACTTTCATTCCCTAAATCTCTATTTACTCTGCAGCTAAACTGAGCATACATATCTCCAAGACTCCAAATTAAAACAAACAAAAAAAAATCAGTGAAAAAAGAAAAAAGAAAAATAAAATAAAGCCAAAGAGAGGAAAACAAACTGCACTCAGCCCTCTTTGAACTCATAAGACTTTTTCAGACCAGTTCACTCTTTCAACCCTGGCAGCTATGGTTCTTATAAGAAAGTCACTTTTGGAAATGAGATTGTGTCACCATGGCCTTGCTGCAGATTTCTCATGTTATCTCATTTCAGTAGCATAGACATGACTCTGTGAGCTCCCACAATGCAGTACTCTTACTGTTTAAGTTCTTGTTGGTGGCTTGGCATCCTGCTTGGCAGACTTTTGGCATCCTTTTCATTTGGACTTTAATCAGGAAACTGGTAAAAGGCATTTCAGAGTGAACCCACAAGGGGGCTGTGGATCTAATTAGAATCTGTCCAGCACAACTTCTTGTTAAGCTACAAAGAGCCCAGCTAGCAAAAACATAGCCTGTGTATGCTCAATGAAAGTTGATATGTCCACTTTGCTATTATGTAGTGTTCTCATTGCACTGGAAAAGATAGCCTAGGAAACTCATAGAATCTCTATCAAGAGAACTTAAGAACAGGTTGGTTGAACATCTACCTGGAATAGAGCAGCTAATACTGCCTTAGAGGTGAGTTATATACATGTACTCTTCAGGCCCTTTGAGTCCAATCACCCTCGATATATTTAGTGATATTGGGGGAGTAACCAGCTCCTCTCTTCTCCTAAAGCTCAATATTTATGCAAAAACAAACAAACAAACAAAAACCTATTTTTCCTATTTTTCCTGTAACAGTGGTAATTACAGTCCTATTCTGCTGGTGGTTGAACAAAATGTCTTAGAGAGGTCTCTTCCAACCTCAACCATTCTGTGATTCTAAAAAATGAAATTAACATTTCAACTATTAAAAGCCATGTAGGTTTCTAATAAATGACAATGTCAACTGAGAGTGAAAAGCAAGTCCAGCAATTGCAAAAATAAAAATATGCTTTACTCTAAGTTTGTCAGGGATGCAAACACAAGATATGAGGAATGTAAAGTAGCTTAATTAAAGCTTAGCTAAAATCTAGCAACGTTATTATAAAAAGGAACATAATTTTTCTGGAAGATTCTTCTCTTTCTTGTCTTCTGCAATGGCAATGAAACGCCAAATTCTAGTTCATTCCTTTTCTGGGATCTATTATTTATCATGAATTTCTTGTAAACATTTATATTATCTTAGATTTAAAGGTAATCTTCCATTCAAGGAAATCCCAGAAACCATATAAATGCAGGTTTGTTCCGGTAAAGAAATTGGCAAATATCCTAATGTAAGCAAATTCATGCATTCCTAGCTGGTGTTCTTTACTCACTTGTTTTTGAGAAAGTGTAATCACCATCCACATTTCTATCTAGGAGCCATTTCCATCAAATTGAATATTATTTACACCTCAGGAATAACAATTCTTTAGATTTGTCCATGACAGTTAATTTATTTATTTTATTTTATTTTTTTTTCTCCTGTGGCTAGTCTTCCTAATTATTTGGGTCTCTCAGGCAACATGAATGGCACTGTCAGAGACAAACCAGCATCAATAGACCTCTCTTCTCTAATTTTAGTCTAATCTATGACTGTCCATGTTTAAAATCATACATTCTTTTACCAGTTAGATATACTTTCAGAAATTTGATCAATTCCAAGACATTTGGATTTGTCTCATACTCTTTTTTTTTTTTTTTTTTTTCTACAACCACAGACCTCTATGAGACTTAAACTAGCAAGATGGCTATTTGTGGAAGTTTTGTGAATTTCCCTATTACTTTCTTTAAGAACTCTCTCCTCTGGATGTTTCTCTATATTATCACTTTTTTTTTTTTTTTGCTTTTTAGACAAAACCAAGTGTTCTTTCACAGGTGGCTTTCAAACTACTTAGATAATTCAAAGACTTTGGCCTGAAATGAATTATCTGACTTCATATGGCACATTTGTCCCATCTAAAGATATTCAGGGCTCCTTTCCTACTCACTTTTCAGTCTTAATTCCCCAAATATTTTGAACTGAATAATTTTTTCCCAAAATGATCTTTTAAAAAAGATAGTATATTAGTGTTTATGTACCTATCCAAGCTTTAACCTATTTCCAGGGCCACTGAAGGAAGGATATACCATAACTCTTCCTAAATGCCTACTTCATTCTTACTTTGATTTCATTACAGAGGAAGTAGTAGAGTCCTAAGAAAACATTTTACAACATCAACTTTTTCTTTTACTTGGAACACCTCCCAGAAGTAATCTTGAGAATGCTTATGCTGGAAAGCTTATTTTACTCAATTCATTAAGATTTTGCTTTAAAAAGCACCTTCTTGGGAACTTAAGACCTTTGAAATTCAAAGCTGCCACTACTGCCTCTCATGTCATATGGCTTGCAATTGTAAAACTCATCTGTGTATGTACAAGAATTGAAATAGAACTTTGCTGCTATTAAAATTCCTCTCAGCTCCCGGAGTTGATATATGATCTGTCTGATTTTTGGGTGGTGAAGTCAAAGAGGCAGGGGCCCCTGTGGGAGCAGACAGATTATTTGCTTAAATAAACAATGCTAATGTGCCCTAAAGAAGCCTATGATCCAAGCAATGAAGGCGGATTGAAAGACTACTCAGAAAGCTTAGCTGTGCATTTCTAGCTCTTGATGATACTGCTAATTTTCTAATTAAGTCATTTCTGTGACAGACAGACCACTAAGTCCTGTTCCAATCCTGTGAAAGTCTTTCCATCTTTTTCTTGCTCAGCTCTGTCTTTTTTTATTCATCCCTTCTAAGTATCTTTAATACCAACATTGTTACTGGACTCTATTCTTTGCAGCTCTTGTACAAAGTATTTACTGGAACTGTTAAAAATCAAATTTATGAAGAAAAATATATCAGTGGACAAGAAGTGCATTTATTAACATCCACAGATATACAAATGACAGTATTATCACAACTGCCTTCTGGTCAATTCTCTACAACCTCCTCTGATAATAGAGACATGACAAAATACTGACTTTGCTCTTTCTTAGTTACTCAAACAGCAACATTCAGAATCTAAGTTTTTGTCAAAATGCTGAACATGCCATATCTTTGACTTCATACTATAGTTTAGAATCTAAGCCAACACTATTAGCTATATTAGAGGACTTTCACAAATTCATCAACAAAAGGAACAACAAGAATATACATCCCTTTGTAAATCTCAAAGCCAAAAATATCCCTCCATACTACTTCTGCAAACGTGAAAGTCTAAGACTCTATGAATTTTGAACATAAACGGGTTCATTAGGGTACTTGTCCTCCCATTTCCCACAGTGTAATATGCAGGATTTCAGAGGACTGCATCCACTTCTTATCTTTATTTCAATATACAAACTATCAGATATTCATCAAGTGCAGGGACAACATTATTAAAGGATATATTATATCCCACATAATTCCTTGAAGATGGCTGTTGTACCTGTAGTTTTTACTTCTGGTCTGTAACTGAACCAAAAGATTCATCTGAGGTGGTCAGATTACTTCTGATTGCATGCATTTAAGAAAAATGTATAGTGATCATATAATAACAGGATTTTTCCAGATGAATAAATATTTATTTCTTATGTTTATTTCTTACATTTGTCACTACAGAGAGCAAATCTAAAGCCAACACAGAAACAAAAACAAATAAGCAAAACCACCACCAACAACAAAAACACACTAAGAGTTTAGATTTAACTTTCTCTGTACTTTTGCCCTCCTTGAGATCACCTCCATTAACAAAAATATTAATGGTGCTGTAGAGCTTTCTTAAATATTCCTGGAGGGGAAAGGGGGACTATTTGATTCCTTTTTTATCACAATTTATGTCAGTATAAAAGTTATAGAGATTGCCTGAAACTAAAGGAACATGATGTAGAATCACAGGAAAAGTGTAAAATCAATATTGCCAGGTGTTTGAATGCTGCACTTGGCAGCCCCTCTCTAATCCATAGTCAGTACCGTATTTTATGCATATAACTGAGTCTGCTTTTAGATAATCTTCAAACTCAAACAGCCTGCACCAGAACAATGAGACAGAAAGGCTTCTGTTTTCATCGCGTAATGAAGGATTCTGTGACATGCATCCATACACTTTCTACAGCCACTGAAAAGGAGTAAGGCATCTCCAGGCTGTATGAAGTCTCTGGAAGTGTCTTTGTTTCCTGATGTTAGAAGAGATCAAGGATAGTTTTGCTCATAACTTACAAGTCTCATTTGCAGTGGTGCCTCCAGGCTCAAAAATGGACATTTTTAGTTGTTGGGTTTCTGTTTGTCATAACAGACTGTCAGAAGAAAATGCAGAGCCTTTTTTGCTTTCCCTCCCTTTCTCTTCTCTTTCAGAAATCCTGGTTGAAGATAATAAATAGCTAAAATCATTCTTGTGCATTGTCTCCTTCCAAAAATACTCATTCATTTAAAATCTGTTCAGAACTCTAAGTTTATACTACCAAAACTGTGAATTATAGTTAGTTATGTGTCTAGTTGTGGGCCCAACATCTTGTCACAAGGGAAGGTCATTTGACTGTCAATAGAGAAAAATGAAACTCCAAAGGCTGAAATCCCTAAAATATTTAATATATGGCTTAGAATCAATAATGCTGCTAAGCAGAAGAGTTGGTGATGAGTAGTGTCTGATCCTATTTTCCTGCAAAAGCTTCTGCAATGGGATTTCATCCCACATTTGGCACTAAAGAATGTCAGATCTTTTCTGGTTTTGATTTTGGGTAGAACCTTATGCAGTTTGGAGGAGACTTACGTAAATCTCATTTGGCTAAGTTCATGTGAATTTCATGGAGTTTTCCCAATCTCATATCCTTGTTTTCTCTGAGTTTTAGACTTAAACAAATCTAAGATTCTGGGCTTGTTTATTGTGTTTAGGTTGTTAGTGCACTGTGGTCATCACCTTGTCCTGTTCTAGTCAGAAAAGACAGAAAATACATTTAAACCTACTCACACACAGAGAAACAACAGTAAAAGTATGTGTATGTGTGCATTCACTAGATCTGTTTTGTACTTAGCTTATAAATTCTTTGAAGCAGTCCTATGTTTGTATAACATATAGTTAAATGAAATCCTGCTGAAGCTCTTTCTTAAGCACTACTGCAATACAACTGCAAATAGTGATAGTAAGAATAACAACAATAATAATAATAAACACGATTATCTTTGTCCACGCTAAGGGCATGAAAAGACTTAAAACTATTTATTTACACTTTTCTTTTATGTGCATAGTTTTATTATTTATTATCACTACTATGAATACTGCTACTAATAAAATACGATAAAGAAAATATAAATTAAAGGACTTATTTAAAAGAGTCCTTATTTAAGACTAATTTAAGGCTTATTGTGCCCTTGGCATGGGCAAAGATAATGGATGATAATGAAAGGATGCTAACATTGTAGTTTATTGAAAACAAAGTTGAAATTCATGTTTGCCACCAAATTTCTGTTGAGTGAAACTGTAATTAACATATGTTCAAATACCACCAACAACAAAGTAAAACCCACAAAGAATCAGTGCAGCATCCTTTAATAACTTATGGACTCTCTGCTGAAAAACTACTAACTCAGTGGCTGTGCACTTGTTGGTTTAGATTCAGCGTTTCAAAATTTAGGAACCTAAGTGAAGGATTTAACTTGGGAGCCTAGTCTCCATAGGCTCCCTATGCACTAAATGGAGAGAGCTGCTTTAGAGAGCCAGGCAGATCTAAGCAAGACCAAGGCACCCCTTGGAGAAGTCTCTCTGGTTACAAAGGGAGTTAAGCACTGAGATTCTCTTTAGCTGCCCCAGGTAGGTGTGCAGAGCTGGGTAGGAAGAGCTCCAGGATGCTGCAAATCAAAACTAAGCTCTTCAATGTTCCCTTATGCTTCTCTTTTGCAATGTACTCACATAAAATCTGCTAATGGCTTCCTTTGAGAAATTCCTTTGCAAATGTCTGAGGTAAGGTGTTTTTTGTGACTAAACAAAAATGTTTGAATTGTCTGGACAGCTCATAACCTTAATGTAAGGCTAAGTTGGATGACATAGGCTCTTATGCCCCTAAAATTGTTTAGTGCTTCCAGAAAAGTGAAGGCTGCTAGTTTTCAGTTCTGTGTTTGGACCAGATTTGACTGTACTGATACTTGCAGCAGCTTCCTTGCCAGCTTACTTTGTCAAACCAATAAAGCGTCTTTACAGCACTACCTTACCACAGCCACTATTGATTCACTTGCATGTGCTACCTCAGTAGTAAAAGGCTGCTAGGATTTACTCCCTCTGTTCTTCGCTTCTCCAGGCAGTCATTACTCAGTACAAAACCCCCTTAACCTAGTAAAGTTGTTGCTCTTGTTAATACTGCTTTAGCAAATTATTGATCCAAATGATGAGAACAGGAATCACTTGCTCCTATTGCACAATGTGCAATTGGATCTACATTCTGCCCCAGTAATTTCCTCTATAGATCTTTCAATGAGACTAGACAAATGGATCATAAAAAATAAATAAATAAAAATACCAGGAAGCTGCCTGAGGTTGATGATGCACTTGAGCTGAATCCAAACTTTATTGGTGCTTCTCAGCCTCTATTTGAAAACTTATAAACACAGCTCTTTGGAGCTTTATGGTCTTTTTTTTTTTTTTTTTTTTTTTTTTTTTTTTTTTTTTTTGAATTATCAAGTTAGTTCTCATGTTTTAATGAAACTGAAGTACAGCCCACCAACTCCCTATGACACCTGTGCAAGGGCAGCACAAAGCCAATGGCCCTAAGGTAAAATGAATGAATATTGTAAAGTACATTTCATACCCTATTAGAAAATTTAAGCTGGAAGTTGAATATTGCAAGTTGCCCACTCTCACACCATGCTGTAACCAGCAAATTTTCTCCATCCAGAGTTTCTCTTTAGCACTTTAATCAAATTTGTATAAGTATATTCTCTAACTGGGCTGTTCAATGTGAGAGCAAAATTTATATTTAGACACCTAAAAATAAATAGATTGATTTTATTGGGGTCAGAAACATATCTACACGCAGAGCATGGTCTTTTGCTAAATACCCAGTTCGTTTTTTGTTCTCAGACCACTGTCCTTCTTAGACTTGTTTAGCAAATTGCACATGTAGTTTTATTTTGTAAAATTATTTTGATAATTTTATATGTATTTAAAGTAATATTTCCTACATGCATTTATGATGAATACTACATTTTTATGTGAATATTTATTTTTAAGTCAGAAGTGTATATTTGGAATTGCTCTTAAGCAGATACGTATTTGTTCTGTCCCATGCAGTCTTGATTCCATCTTGTGCTCTTGCATGTACCCTGAATTAAGACAAATTTTAGAGGAAGCAGTTTACCTAAAAACACTGTTTTATCATGTAGTGCTGTTGAATTAAACTTATCTTTCTCTTTATCCATCTTCTGCAACATATCTTGAACTAATTAAGCCATACTAGAAGACCACTCACATTGTTCATCTGTGGAGCTATGGAGTTTGAAGGTAAGTGGAAATGATGAATTATCTGCTATTAGTCAGACAGTCAGACCGTTGAACCTAACTTTTTTTTTTTTTTTTTCAGTAGCATTAATTGAATGGTGTTGAAGTACTGTCAACCACAGAAAGAAATATTCCATAATAAGTTGTTGTTGCTGATATCATCATCATTGTCATTATATCAAACACCATTCCAGTGTGGTTAAAGGAGGAAAAACATGTGAGGAGGAATAAAAATTTTCCTTCTGAAGGACATAACAGAGCTGTTCATACAATCCAAGTAACTTTTTGGTCTTATTCTAATACATGGTAACCAAGCTAGGGTCAGATGCTGATGGGCTTCATGAAGTACAGTATCCTTCACACTAAAGAATGGACAGTCCTAGCTATAATACAGTTAAAAATGATGGAGATTGATAGATGAAGAAGTGCATGGAAAAGACAAGATCACTTATCAGCTCTGTTGTAGTCAATCTTAATTGTGTGACATGCTAAACATTGAAATCATTGTTCAGGTTAGATTTCTCTTACTGCTACTCAGCTGGCCCTGTTTTGTCTAAGTCGCAGAATCAAAGAATCACAGAATACTTGGGATTTGACGGACCTTCTTGATATTGTCTGGTTCAACCATGCTGCTTGAGCAGGTTTGGCTAGAGCAGGTTGCCAAGGCTGACCATTTGTGTCTTGATTATCTTCAAGCACAGATGTTCCACAAGCTCTCTGCACAATGTTATTGTGGTGTTATTGTGGTTATTGTGGTGTCTCAGGGAAGGTTATTATTATTCATAATCATGTTGATCCTTGTTTGTTCACAATCTGTGCCTGTGGATATTAGAACTCTTACCACATAGCGACTCAAAAAAAAAACATAAATTATCTTTCTCTCATCTTTGATTATAGTTTGGCGGTCAGGCCATACTTCTGAGATAAAACCACTGATTGTACCTCCACTGATTATAGGGAAGATCTTAAGAAACTTGCTCAGAGTCATTTGTAAGAGTAAACAAAAAGTCATTGATAATTTGAAAATCTTACGGATAAAATAGTCCAGAAAGCTGGGGTATACCTCTTCTGGCAGAAGGGCCTCATCAGTTAGTTATTATAACAGTCAAATATCCCCACCTCCGTGTACTTAGACAAAAGTGAAGTTAAGACTGGATTTGATTTGAGGTTTGGAATCCCAACCTTGGAGAGCTACCTAGGTCAGTCCAGAGGTAGGTCCCTCAGTCCAAGAAGTGAAAGGTTCAAATTCTGGAAGTAAAATTCCAGACATCCTCAAATTTGGCTGTGCCCTGTTCAGAAACTTCAGTATCTAACTGAGATACTGGCTTTAGGAGTCTAAAAGTTAAGTGCAGAGTCCTTTGGCATTACAATGTTTAAGTGGTGATTTGAATGTCATCTTTTCTTTACAGTATATTTCATTCAGTGGAATGAGGCTCTAGTCAAACTAGATTGTAATCTATTTGAAAGGAACAAAGAAAAGAGGAAAAAAGGTAGAGAAAACACTGAGAGTTTAGCCTTACACTTTGGAACAAAGTGATGAATTCAGTAGGGCAACTATTGTCAAAAAGAGATCATAATGACAACAGGGACAAAAAGCTAGGCAACAAAGGCTTATGATGAGTATAAGCTAAAGATTACCCTTTCCTACAGCTTCACATGAAAATTCCTTATTTTTAGCCTGCGTTCTTTTTTGTTCACACATAAATTTGGTCTATCCTTTTTTGTTGAAGTACAATAACCTAGTCAAAGGCATTTAATTGTAGCTCCTATTACAAATGGAAGGTTTAGATTATGGGTTTTTTTTTCAGTGCTTTTCCTAACCTGGTATACTGACATAATTTCAAACCATCTATCCTAGATGCAAGTTAGATGGTAGAAACCATAGTTAGATGGAGATATTCAGGCTAGCACTTTAATGTACTTTACATACAAGTCTGAATAAACTAGACTTAATTGATTAGTAGCATAAGCATATTTTTCCGTAAGATTTGCAAGCTATACAATTTAAAAATAAACAATAAAATTTCATGCCATGTTTGTAGTTCCTTTTAGTAAGGAATATCTAAACATGATTTTTTTTCCTCCATGCTTTAGTCTTTCTCACAAATGCAGCAAATATTTCAGTTGTAAAAGTTTAACAACTCCAATTTGGCAAAACATGCTTCATTAATTTTTACAAAGATTTTGAAAATAAAAAATATATTAAAAAAGAAAAAAAAAAGAAAGATGTTTCCTTATTAATTACCTATAGGAAAGGGACAAATTCTTGATCAGTTTTGACAGTGGTTAACTACAGATTAGAAAATGCTGTACTAAGCACAAGAAATAAACATGTAAAGGCAGGATGCAAGCAACAAAAGCTACATGATGCAGACAGGTTCAAGGATATCTGAATACTCAGACTAAAAGTCTGCAGTTTATAATGGATGAAATAGGAAGGAAGAAAAAAGCTTGACAGTGCTGATATTGCAAAATAAGGGAATGTGGCTGAGAATAGAAGCAGCTGCAATTCCTGTGTGGGTAGTGTGTTTCAGCAGCAAATTCATTACAGCATCTGAACATACACATGGCAAATATGCTGGGTCTTTGGTCATTGCCTCATTGCTTTCCAGAAAGTTTAAGTTTGGTAGTATCTTTGTATATGAGATTTCAGTCTATTTTTTCTAGATACTAATTTGACAACCATTATAAACAGTTCCTGAGCACCCCATCAGTTATCAAAGCCCCAATGGACACCCTACCTGCCTGAAATAGTCTGAGCTTTACCCTGTGTAAAAGAAAGATAGAAGTTTCATTAAAAAAATGGTTATAAGAAAGGGTTTTGTTGATTAAGTTATTTCAACCTGATAGCAACTCTCATCAATAACAAAGCTACATGTTCAGCACCATTGGTCTCATGCACCATTAGTCTTATAAAAGTATGGCAATTTACTCGGTCCATCTCAGACACTAACTAGAGATAGGAGAAACTGCCTTTAGAAAGGTTTGTTTTACTCCATTGAGTTACCAGTTTTACTTCAATCTTTTGCTGGGTTCTACAGAAATAGCTTAGAGCAGAACTCAGTTTGTGGGGTCTTAGGTGTAGTGAGATGTGATGACCCCATTCAAAGTCCTCTCACATCTGTGCCAGACTCAGAATAGTGACTCTGCTATAACGTAGCTCTTAGAATACCCACTAAAAATAAATAAATAAATAAATAAATAAATAAATCTAATATCTGACTTCTCACAGTGAAACATAAGTTAAACTCCTCAAAAAAAAAAAAAAAAAAAAAAAAAAAGGCTCATAACAACTAAATGAGGATCCTAAACCTAAATGTCCTACCTTCTTCATTGAGCTTTGAAAGAAATTAAAGACACAGATAACTATCGAGAGGAAATTTTGGTATCATTTTCTATAACAGTAAAATGAATTGCTATCAAGACTGAGCTTGAACACGTAGTTTATGTGGTTATCTCCAAAATGGAGTTTTCTCTTATAAAACATTTTATCAAAATGCAGAAGTATATAATTCTGCATAATTAGAACATTTAAAACTTTGTTTAGGTAAATGTCAAATTTAAAAAGATGTATTAAGAAAGATGAATGTAAGCAAATATGATTTATATAAAACAGAGGAAACAAAACGTAATATATCTTAATTAAGAAAATAAAAGTATTGACATGGTTCTAATATTTTGGACATTTCATATCAGTTTGGATGGAGTTTTGGATTTTTTTCTACAGGACAGATTTTCTGATACTTTTACAGAGTTGTATGGAAGAATGATAACATCTTAAGATATTTGAGGAAACTTCTTATAACTTTATAAAAATACCAACGTATTTTAAAAACTGAAAGCTTCTTTCAGATTATACAAAAATAAAAGGTATTTTAAACACAACCATTTTTTTCCTAGCTATTTTAGAGTACAGACTCAACTTCAGGGCAAAGAAGGAAAATTAACTTCCCCAAAAGACAATAACTTGAGACCTGTCATCTGAAAGGTAGATTAAAAATGCTTTCTATTAGTAAAATGAGATTAGTATAATTTTGTGTTCAAGATGATTATTTAACAAATAATCCTTCAGTTGATGGACCCAGGATAACAGCAGTGTACATGAATTAACTTTATCTGATCTTTTATCACCTTTCAGTCTTCTAACCTGAGTCTGACATTTGCCATATACAGTATATATCCTGCATCCTATTGTGTGTAGTGGTATAAAACTAAACTTTTTATGGGCTCTTCTCACCTAAATGTCTACTAAATAGTTGTTCAAGTCAGAGGACTGATTGGAGAGAAATTAAGGGCAAGCAAATAAACATTAAACAATAAAAAGCATAGATGGAGCAAAAGAGAGAAAGTTTCTCCAAAACGTTTTCAATTTATATTTCCTCTCCTCAACCTCCAAAATACCTATCACTCTAAGACAAGAAATGACAATGAACCATTTTTTTTTTTTTTTCTGAAAGAATGAAGTCAGACAGGCAAGCAGAAGTCAAAAAAGCATGGAAGAAAAGAGAAGAAGAAGAAAATGAATGAAAAGAGGAAAGAGGGAAAGAGGGGGAAAAAGATGAAAGAAGGAAGGAAAGAAGGAAAGAAGGAAGGAAAGAAGGAAAGAAGGAAAGAAGGAAAGAAGGAAAGAAAGAAGGAAAGAAGGAAAAGGAAGAAGGGAAGGGAGAAGGGAAGGAAGGGAGGAAGGGAGGAAGGGAGGAAGGAAGGGAGGAAGAAAAATGAAAGAAAGAAAGAAAGAAAGAAAGAAAGAAAGAAAGAAAGAAAGAAAGAAAGAAAGAAAGAAAGAGAAAAAGAAAGAGAAAAAGAAAGAAAGAAAGAGAAAGAAAGAAAGAGAGAAAGAGAAACAGAGAAAGAAAGAAAGAGAAAGAAAGAGAGAAAGAAAGAAAGAAAGAAAGAAAGAGAAAGAGAGAAAGAGAAAGAGAGAAAGAGAAAGAAAGAGAAAGAGAGAAGAGAGAGAGAAAGAGAGAGAGAGAGAGAAAGATAGAGAGAAAGAAAAAGAAAGAAAAAGAAAGAAAGAAAGAAAGAGAAAGAAAGAAAGAAAGAGAAAGAGAGAAAGAGAAAGAGAGAAAGAGAAAGAAAGAGAAAGAGAGAAAGAGAGAAAGAGAGAAAGAGAGAGAGAGAGAGAAAGATAGAGAGAAAGAAAAAGAAAGAAAAAGAAAGAAAGAAAGAAAGAAAGAGAAAGAAAGAAAGAAAAAGAAAGAAAGAAAAAGAAAGAAAAAGATAGAAAGAAAGAAAGAGAGAAAGAGAGAAAGAAAGAAAGAAAGAAAGAAAGAAAGAAAGAAAGAAAGAAAGAAAGAAAGAAAGAAAGAAAAGAAAAAAAGAAAAGAAAATGCAAAGAAAAGAACAAAAAGGAAAAGGCAAGACTGTAAATTCTTCACTGCTGTCCTGCATGGCTTATCTGCTGTGATTTACTGTTGTGATTGTTGACTAGCTGACCACTGATTTCAGCACAGGGGTATAGAAGAGACAGATTGACATGTGTTTCATTAAAATTCAAGAAACTCAACTCCACTGAGAGCATGACTAACTTCCTTATACATGACAAGAATCCCCACAGATGGTTCTTCACCCTTGCTAAAGGAATTAAGTCTACCAAAAGAATCCCTGTCTATAAGCAGCCAATTCCCCAAATCTACAGGCTCATCTGCACAGAAATTCTTTATACTGTCATTCTTAAGTACCTTAGGGTAGCAGTGAAAGACAGGGAGCCAACAGGGAGTGCCGACTGCTGCCTCCACTACCCCTCAAGCATGCTGGTGGCATGGGGATGATGGGATTATAAAGTAAACATAATAAAACACGGTACTAGGGCATTCAGTGGCCACAGTATATTTGCTTGCTTATCTTCTCCCTGTAAGAGCTGGGGATGAAATTCTTATTACAACTACACAGAGCCTGTATACAAAATTGGCAGTTATTAAATCATTAAGCCAGTCCACAACCAAATATTGAATTTAGTTTTCTAGACCAATTAACTTTCTCTTTTCATATAATTTTTTTTTTTTTTCATTGTGATTATTCTCTCAAGCTCTGCATTTTATCATCAAATGTTAAAGCTCTCCCTCTCTGGCTCCCTGTCTCTCTCGCTCCCTTTCACTTGTGCTTACACACACACAAAACCTGTTAATAGCTGGCTACATTGTGTCACAAAGGATGAAGTAGAAGCTTAATTTACTTTAAAAACAAAAACAAAAACAAAAACCTTCTGTCCTGTTTTTCTGTCAATCAAGCCTGTAGTAATTAAAAGGCAGGAGTCAGGGAGGAAAACAAGGGTTTTGCCTGAAGAACAAAAGAACAAACACTTAATAGGGACAGGAGAAAAAAAAATGAATTAATAAATTAAAGGATCAACTGTTGCTATACACAATATGAGAAAATTGTTCACAGGAACCTGGAAACAATGCTTGGTAAGCAATTGCTAATAAACAGAGACACTAGAAAACCATGTGTCTCTCAGGGTATGAAAACTCTCATCTTTGGTCACTGGTGGGATCTAACCCTCCTGATGTAATAGCTAAATTTTGCTTGTATCAGTTCAGGCATAGTCTCAGAGAGCTCAACAAGAAGCCTCAACTTCATGTCACCCTGAGTATTATGCATGAGCATTACACAAAGGCTGTTGATTTTACAATCACAATTCTCTGTAACATAAGAAAAGAGTATCACTTTCTTATTGATGGAAAAATGTGGCAAACAGCATTCATATCAATTGTCTTGTGAGATATCAACAGTCCTCAGTAGAGACAATCAGACAGTATAGATCTTCCACAAATTCCTGGGTCAATGAATTAAATACAAGACCATCCATCCTTTTATCAAAGAGAAGGTAAGGATACAGAAATTATGTGGGAAGCTTTCTCTATTAGAAGATGACTGCACTGTACAAGGACATTGAAGTAAGATGGAAAAAAATTACCACATTGATCCACAAAGTACTTAGAGAATGCCATCTCCATTTCTGTCAGTCTGACATCCCTAGGTAAGAGTCAGCTGGGTTATCAATACTTAGAGAGAAAATCAAACACACCTGTAAAAAGACTTTTCTCTCAAAGTGTACTTTTTTTCAGAAATTTTAGATTTTTTCCTCAGTTCCTCTCTCGGAGGAATCATCATAACAGAGGAGATGTTGACCTGTCATTGGAAAACAACGAGTGGCTGGCATAAAGAATCTTTTATCATGTGTTTGCCACCAGAGGAAAAGTATAAGTGTATCCTAAGATAAGTTTGGATGTCAGAAAGTAGAATAAGACAATATGACAATAATATGGCTGCAAGTCTTACAGAGTTGGCAGATGAATGGCCAAATTATTTCTTACCTGCACAGCAGGAAGAGCCACCTTTCTGCTTCCTGAGAGTGAGGGCAGAGGCAACAGGCCAACAGTCACTGGGGCAGTGACATGTACCTCCCTGATACACATCTGTATCAAAAAAGAACTTAAGGGTATGCAATAGTGATTGTGGCTATGAAGGAGATCTCAGTTGAAAGTGTTTTTATTCCTTTGGCCCTAGAAAACCTAGCTAGAGGACCTTTCAGTCCTCTCTGTACCCCTTTTCTCTGTTACTTATCAATATTTGGAAAGTTTGCCCTCCCTTCAAACATTTCTGTTAGATTTTAAGGATGTTGCTTCTTAGGAAAACTTTCCTTTCACTACGTTACTCTTCACATACTGACAAAAGAATATGTCATCTTTCTGTCATCCTTAGTCAAGCATTCCTCTATGAATACTATGAATACATTGACACTCAGGGAGCTGTGCAAAGGAATATTCCTTTTGTACAAAAGTGAAAAGCACCAGATTTTTAAGAAACACTTGAGGGACCTTAACACTGAATCTGTCAACCATCCTGCCACCTTTTTCTTGTCCACACTGGACAACTTTTGTCCAGACTGTTTAGCACCCAAACATACATCCTGTTTTGATCACCCACCATGGAAGATCTAAGTTCCACGTACGATCAAACCATAAGAGTGTAGGTGGATGAAAAATCACAAAGATGATGAGCTCTGTCTTTTTTTTTTAAAAAAAAAAAAAAGACTTTTTTTTTTTTCTTTTCCTCCTGTTGTTTCCTCATTGTTTGACCTCCTTCCTTGTCATCTAAATAAGTACCTGTGGTGACGCTTTCTTTTTAACAATAAATCACAGTGAATACAAACTGTGTCAGCCAGAATACTTTACTAATGGAGCCTATTTGGCCTCCAGAGGACAACTGGCACGCAATCAGTAAGTTCTCCAAAAACTGTTGCAAGACTCCCTAGTGAAGATGGATCTCTGTTCCGTGTTCCATAATTATTTTTAATTTTGAGTAAGAAAAACAAAATGTGATTCTCAGTGGACACCATCCACGCTGAGACCAAAGTAAAACCCACTGATCTACACACAAATAGAGCCCGTCTTCCCTGAATTTATCTTCCTCTTTGAATGGACCTTTTTGGATCTCCATAATATCAGGTGTCAATAAATTCTAGGGTTTAAATGTTACCTAAATACATTTTTATTTATTTATTTTTAATCTAAATAAATATTAGGGGAAAAAATGCTTCAGAGAGAAAAAATATTCCTTCAGAGGAATCCAGCTTAAAAGTGCATATCCTTTTGTGGCAGGTCCTTTTCTTCAGCCCTGCTCTCCACCTGGCTATTTTTATTACTTCCTAGATTGTAACACACTGCACACAAACCTCATATGTCCCATATTCATATTTCTTTCTCCTCCCTCTGAAACATGGTTGTCTGTTTTCTTCTCTTGCTAGGAACCTTCTTTATTCCTACTGGTGCTTCAAAGTCCCTGATAGCTGGGTTCTTCAGTACCTTCTTTTCCCAACCAGCTCTTCAAAACAACATTGCAGTAGAACATAATCCATTGGGTCCAAAGAAGGTCCAATATTTCCTCCTTTCTGAAAATTTCACCAAACCCAGACTGTAGGAGTCCCCAGAAAATGAAAAAGCAACTCTACTCTCTCTGCTACTCAGCCTTTTAGCAGAACAGAGGAGAACATAGATTAACACCCAGAAACACACAGCAAACCTGAGCAAGCAAACAAAACAGATGCCATCTGCCACAGTCTGGAGAGCTTATTCCCTGCCAGCCTTGATTCAAGACAGCCAGAATCCATTCAATTTAAAGGCACTAAAGGAGGTTTTTATCATGTCATGCTATATCAGTGTTTTCTTTGTAGGAAGAAACAGCCGATAGGATCGGTATTTATTTATTTTCATATTTTTAAAGTTATTCATCTGCTGTTTTCCTTTGAGAACACTGAGCATAGGTACTGGACTGTTCTACATAATAACAGAAACTCAGGTCCCGGCGTGGGTCAGAACTTATAGTGTCAGTTTCTATTATGTGGAAGATAAATCAGGAAGTTTCTTTGTCCTGAATAAACTTACTCCTCTGTTGAACCATAGCCAATGAGATTAGAAGCCAGTTCATACCATCTCGTAGTATGCAGTGAAATTTGATGTGTCCTTATGTTTGTAGCAGGTTATTTATATTGATACAAATCTGGGGAGGGGGGATGAGTTGCAGTCCTACCAGGAAATATTTTAAGACATGGAAAAATTTCAATTGTTCAGCTGACTGGATTTGTTTTGCAAAGGATAGGCTGAAGAGAGGAATTATCTTAGAGATGAAGAGAGGGGCTTACGTTATGTTATATTATGTTTATACAGTAAGCATTCTGTATAATATAAGCATAGTATAATAATTTCTGCAGGGTGCATAATGGCAGAAACTTTTTTTAACCTGTGCATTACCACTTCAGTCCAGGTAGGAATTAATGTCTCTGGAAAGCAGTATTATAATGTAATGTGATACAGAACAAATTGTCAGCTGTTGTGAGAAGATGACAGTACATCACAGCATAGTGACTGCTAAGCGTAGGAAGAAGTATAAGACTAAATGTGAAATGATGGTTAATGCACCTTCCCTGACCTACAGCATTATAATAAAAGTTTTTGAAAAAGAATTGGAGTTCTAAGGTGGGGATCTTACCCTGACATTCTTCTGTGGTGTCCAGAGGCCCAGTCATACCTGGAGTTTTGGCTGCTGTCAGTAGAAAATAAAATATAAACCACTAGGCACTTCTTGAAAATCCTCTTTTGAATTAGTAATTATGAGCAATGAGAGTCCAATAACAATGAATGATATCAGAATGGTTTGCCTATAACACAACAAGACACATTCATGCGGGGGGTTAGAACAGGTGTAAGAAATTATCTCCTTTCTTTCTCCTCTTACCAGCAATATGACAAGAGGTACACACTCCTCATCATAGCACAGGAAGTGAGTAGCTACCACCGCCCATATCACCACCACAACTTGATTCTTCTCTACAAAGTAGTCCATCACTCTTATAATTTGCTTTCAAAAATAAACAAACAAGCCATCAAATAGAGCATATCTTAAAATTTACTCCTTCGAAAGACACAACAAATCTCAAACTAAAAGGCTGGTATCTGAATGCAATCCACCTATCTGGGACTATGGATACCAATAAAATGTTGCCAGTGCTCCAACTAAAAAGTATGATGTGTACTCATCTACAATAGGAGATATTTGTGTAACCAATATAAGTCCACCCTTGCAGTGTAAGAAGTGTAAGTAGTTTGAACTTCAGGAATATTTCTATTAATATTGGGTTGAACCTGTTGTGTTAGGTAAGATGATATCACATTTGCATTAGGTTATGGATTCATCAAGATAGCTCTGAAAATCCATCAACTTTAAAATTTCTTGAATGAACCTTCTCTAATGTAGGATAAATGTATAAAAGCCAAGAAATCACTGCTTACTTAAGGCTATTAAAATAAAATCAATATTTAACCTTAGATTCAATGTATTCAAATGAATAAATTTTCTGTACACTATTGGTAAGGATACTATTTCATAGGATACTTTTCATTTAGTGGAAATCATTAATTACTCAATTAGTTTGGAATATATATACAGTCATCTTTTAGCATCACATAGACTCAATGTATTCATCTTGCTCATTTAAAACAAATTTTAAATTTGAAGAGCTGGAAAGATTTTGGCTCATAATTGTATAAAACCTGTATACCTCCTTTTTCATTTCTTTTTCAGTTTCTCCTGCCTGAAGTGGTTCTTGTTAAACATTCAGAAATGGAAGTACCCAAAATCAGTGACCAGCTTGAGACTTCAATTTGTGGTTGGTTTGTCAAAAGGTTGCCACCTCATCTTTCCTTTGGCAAACGTAATGTGCCTGTGGGAGCTATGGACATTACAAATATAAGTTCCCAAATTTAGTAAAATATCTGTTGCAGGGATTTTTTGTAGTTCATGCCTTTCATGAAAATAAATGTCCTGTTTTCTAAGAAACTGTGCATATGCTCAAGTGAAATGTAGCCCAAATGGCAAATATAATTGGTCTAGAGAAATTAAGCTATTAATAAACTGAATAATGGCAACTCTAATCTTTCATAGATTTCATAGACATTTGGGAAAAAATAAAATAAATTATTTTAGTATTTTTTTATATACAAAAAAATGTACACTTTCTATAAAAATCAAGAATGTGTGGACAAAAAGATGCAACTAAAAAAAATTCTCCACTGACATATGTTCTGACAGACTTTAATGTATTTTTATTCAATATTTTACAGTATAAATTATCATTTTAATGTGCTAACCCTTTTTCAAACACATATAATTTTTCACTTTCATGACATTCTTCATTTTTTACTTTGTTGTTTTGGTACCCTTATGATTCTATTTTGTATTTGAGGATACAGATTGCAGTAATTTTTGTTTCAGTTTAAAGGAAAATGTGCAAGCCGTTGTAAAAATTGTATAAAAAAAAATATTTCAAAATACAAACATTGTTATGTTTATTAAAACATAAATATTGTTAAAAGAGGTAGGAACAGTTCAAAGAAAGTTCAGAGATGGTTACAAGTTTTAAGAAGAGAATGATATTGATATGAATATCTTGTGTCTGTTAGATCCCAGGCTTCTAAAATTCTAGAAAATCTTTCTAGATTTTTATAAGCAATATAGCTACATCCACTGTACACAAGTACGAAAATGATCAAATAGAAATATAAATATGGCTAATACAAATATTTCTGCTTCTTTCTAATGACAGCCTGAGACAGGTAAAAGGAACTGTACTTTGATAGATAAAGCAAAGGACTATCTTTCTCCTCTGCCATTAACTTGCCAAGTCAATATAGAAAAATCACTTAAGCAAACATTTTTGAAGTTTGGTGAATAAATGAAGGTACTTCAATGTAAAAGTAGATGCCTGATTCAAGGAGAAGCTGAGCACTAAATTTCAACACCTGCTGCTCCGTATGTACTCACTTTAAAAGGGACATTAACTCTCACACTTTGGAGCTCAAACAAACACCTACAAACTTTGTTTTCATACTGTCACCTTCTACTGCTGTGCATGCTTAAATTGCTAACAATCTCACCCAACAACAACAACAACAACAACAACAAAAAAAGCAGGTGGTAGAGAGAGGGCTGAATCAGAAACAAGATCAAGGGGACAAACTTCTTGTGTAACCCATATGGTGCTGAACCGCAGGGTTGCTCTCCTGAATGATGTTGCATGGTTATACGTGAGAAACTAGGGAGTTTATCAGAGTAAGGTCTATACGGCAGACTGAATAACTGTTTACCTCAAAATATTTAAAAGTGCTTTCAAAGCAGCTTGACTTATTCTTTTCCTAGGGACACAAAGCAAGACCAGAGACAACTGGCCTGAAAGAGCAAACGCTGTGTTCCTAAAAATCCCAGTCTGAGACTTCAAAAATCATAACACATTACATTTCAAGTCAATAAGCTCACGCTATAGATTCTGTTAAAATAAAAAGTTGGTTACAATTGCCCTTAGAGAGAGTGATTTCTTAGTCAGAATAACCCAACACTATCTATGAATATGAAGAGTTTAATTCTTGCTATTTCATTTGGGGTAGGAGACGACTGTTGTGGCAGTTTGGATGATTATAACAAAAGATCAGATAATAAAACATCTGTTAAGAACATGTGTTGGAACTCCAGGGTATAGACTGAAACTAGTCAGTAATATCTGTGAATGAATGAAAGAATGAATAAATAAGTGTATAAAATCATGATTCCTTCCACCATCCCTCCCCTATGGAACCCACAAGGATTTTTAAATCTTGTCAAGGATAGAGGAACCTAACATCTCTGCAGCTGTTATTCAGTACAACATCTTTATATTGACAGATTTATCAAACTAGAGAGGAGTTTGAGACTAAAGAAAATGTAAAAGGCCACTGTAAATGAGAAACCCTGTCTCAGGGAACTTTACTAGTGAGAAAAGGCAGGGGAGGAAAAGAAAAGCACAGAAAAGCAAAGTGAACTGTTAGGTCTCCCAACAATGCCAGAAATACAAACTAAGCCAAGTCTTTATGTTTTGTTGTTGTTGTTTGTTTGTTTGTTTGTCTGTTTTGTTTCATTTTATTTTTCTCCTCTATTAGATGCATTGAATTTCAGAAGTATAAATGAGTACAAAACATTCTCTAAAACATATAAATGTTTACTAGGCTTATTCTCAGCTTACTGCTATAAAACAACTCCAGCACCTCAATGATCCACAGTGGTCTTCAGGCCAGAAGGTCAGAGACGGTGGTTTTATTATTGAAACAAAACAAATAAACAAACAACAACAAAACAGAAATGAAAACAAAAACAAAAACCCAACAGTCTCCAGAAATTCTAATACCTTGATTCATGCACCAGGTTTTCTGTCCCATCAAAAATAACTTTTCTGCTCACTTTATGAGTGATCCTCTGATTAAAGAATGACTAGCACACAAGTGGAGAGACATGAGAAAATAATACTCAAGAAGTGTAAGAAGGGCTATGAGGTCATGTAAGAATCCTGTAGCAGTTCTAGGAAGAGAGCCAAGCTATCCATCTTTAGCTGAATATTGTTTCAGCCAAGCCTTAGCCAAGAACCCATTCTTCTTTTAGAAACAGGTGTCTGCAGTTAAAAACAATACAACCCCAATCATTTACAAGCTAGTTATCTTTAAATTGTTTCTTTGAAATTAGATGATGATGAGATATTTTCTATGTAACTTTCCCTCCTTGAGATTCTGCTCTGTCTTCTTGAGTTTCTCCTTATAGACATATTGCAATAGCTGCTGGCTAAAAGAACTAGCCGAGGGAATGCAGTCATTCTCATTAGGATACTGGAGAAAAAAAAAAAAAAAAGAGAAAAAAAAAGTGCTATCCCCTTCCTTTTTACTTATAGTACTGGAGGGACATTATAGAGGCTAAATGTAAAGATAGACATATATATCTTTACATATACGTATATGTATATTATCGCATTCCTTTCTCCATTACCTGGATGGCACTCTAGAAATTTTCAACAAAACAATGTAAACAGGGCTTTACGGCCTTTCCAACACTGGACCACTCACACCTTTCCTCTTCAGTAGTGAGAAAACAAACAAACAGAAAACACTGTCATGAAGAACAAAAGAAGTTTGGTATTAAATAAACAGAAGGTAAAGTGCCATTAATGTTGGCATAAACAGCTCTAGGAAGGCTTTGGAAAAAGAATTTACTGGCATAGGTAGCTTAAATTTACAGCTTCTTCCAATCCCTTCCTGATCTTCGATCCCACATTGCAATACATGAAAACAAATAAAGGTTAATTGTAGCATGAATGTCATTTTCAGCTTGTAAGTGCAATTGATAATCAGATAGAAATATAAAGCAATGATAAGAACAGCAATGACTTGCCTGAAGCTCAATGTTTAGGGAATATTTCAGTCTTCAGATGTATTTCAACACTTTGCACCTTGTATCTTTCTCTCCCCTTACCCAGAATGCTTTCCCTTGTCCTTCAGTATATTTTCTTCATACTTCATATTTCAAAATTTAAGCAAGAAATGACAATGGATTGGGATAATGGATTTAAACTAGGCACCATTTATGAGACTACTAACTGCAAAATCAATTTTCAGTTTCGAATATTAGCCTGAAGCCAGATGTGCAATCCCCACGTTTTCTCGGGGTCAGGGATGGTGACTTACTGTTTAAGTTATATCTTTCTTCTCATGGTCTCCAAAAGGTAAGGTAAATTATAAACTGATGAGAGATGCTATTGTAACAGCTACATATGCTGAAATTTTCTACCCACAAGCAGAAACAATCATAGCACAAGACCTGTACCTCATAATCTGTAAATACGACTGATTTTTGCATTTGAGACATCATCTCTCAAAACTGAAACATTCTTTGGTCTTTAGTTTTTTGTTTCTGTGCTTTGGATAGCTAGCGCAGTGCAAGTATGTGCACACCTGATCACTGGACCACAGCCACACACTTCTGAATTGTTTCAGAGTCTGGGGAGCAACCACTGAGTGATCTAGAGGAAAAAAAAATCTGAATACTATTATCAAACCCTTTAAATGTTTATTCTGGATGTTTTCCCCTGATTTAATTGTATTCTAAAATAGAATCAGATCGTATTAAACAGTCTATTTAATTTCTTCATTTCCTATACTCACAAAAAAAAAGGACATCTGTTGGTTTTAAAACATTTGAACAAACACCAAAACCAGCCATATATGGGCACTGTTCTAAAAACAGAGCAGAAGCAACTTTTTAAAATGTTGGCCTATGGGTTGAAGTCATTGTGTTTATCTAAACTGTTGTTACAACTGACACAAACACATGTATGCATGCACAAACAGCATTGATAGTTACAGATTTACTAACTAATAATATGCAATACTCTGTTTTTTTTGTTTGTTTGGTTGGTTGCTTTTTTTGTTTGTTTTTATTTTGTTTTCCTAGGGATGTAATCTCATTGAGCCATTGCCCCAGATTTGCCCTTTATGCCTCTGGGATTGTTTTGTTGAAGAAAACATCAAGTCCCACGAACTAGCCATTCAGATTTGTGCAACATAGTGGGGCACACAGTAGACACTAGATGTAGCTGGAGGCTGTATTAGATACTGTCTTCCTTCCCACTCACCTGGACTCACTGTACTTGATTTAAGTCTGTGACATTAACTAGAAGAAAAGGAGGAAAGGAGTTCAGTTCAGGAGGTGCTAAGAATGTACTATCTGCTTCATAGGGAAGTCATATTTTGTGGTGAGCATGAAGGAATTTGTCTGTGCTTTTATGTATTAATCCTGATATATCAGGAGAAAGACATGGGGACTTGAGGAGGATGGTCATGGGATGTCAACTTCAGGCATGAGCAAGATAATTCCTCCAAAAACAATTTACTTGGAAGCATATCCCTGTTAGGGTTTAGAATGTATGAAAACATCATAGGCAGCTTCCATCCTTCATACTGAGAGGCAGACATTGTCTATCTGCCATAAATGATATATATTGTAGACATATGTTGTGGTTTCTCAGTTATCCCTTATATTTACTTTTTTAATCCAATCCCTGAACTTCACCCCTCTAATTTGCCTTGGGCTATATTCTCTTTGCCAGCACCCTAGGAGGCAGGAGCTACAAGCATAGGAGGCAGAGCTCACAATTTCAGTTCCCCTGACTGGACACTCCAGGGAGGAACTCCACTGCTCCATTACCCCATGAGAGAATGTATTTAGTGATTTCAGGAAATGAAGCAGCTGCACTCCTAAAACCAGAAATTCTGTAATGGGGTAAAGTACATTTTGTGCAAGACAACTATCAGTCAGTGGGGCTAACAAGAGCTAGCATGCTTTTGCTGAATTTCTGAAAAAGTGTTTTAATAGATCAAGCAAAATTACACAAATTTTCACACAAGTGATGAGAAGTTGAGTAAAATTTCCATTCTATCAGGCAAAGATCATGGTGTTTCTCAGAGAAAAATGTTATGAGAATATTCTTTACAAAAGAGCAAAAACTATTTTTTTTTCTTTTTTTTTTTTTTTTTCCCTAAGCTTGTTTTCAGAAATGATATGACCATGTTGTGGTTTAGCCCGGCTGGCAGTCAAACACCACACAGCCGTTCGCTCACCCTCCCCCCTCCCTCTCCGGGATGGGGGAGAGAAACGGGAAAGTGAAGTCTGTGAGTTGAGATAAAGACAGTTTATTAAGACAGGGAAAAGAATAACAACAATAATAATAATAATAATAGTATTAATAGTAATAATGTGTACGAAATAAGTGATGCACAATGCAATTGCTCACCACCCGTTGACCAATGCCCAGCCTATCCCCGAGCAGCCGGCCACCCCTCCACCCCGGCTAGCCACCCCTATATATTGTTCAGCATGACGTCAGATGGTATGGAATACCCCTTTGGCCAGTTTGGGTCAGCTGTCCTGGGTCTGTCCCCTCCCAGCTTCTGCTGCATCCCTAGCCTGCTCGCTAGCAGGACAGAGAGAGGCTGAAAAGTCCTTGGCTTGGTGTAAGCACTGCTCTACAACAATTAAAACATCAGCATGTTATCAGCGCTCTTCTCATTCTAATCCAAAACATAGCACCCTGCCAGCTACTAGGAGGAAAATTCACTCTGTCCTAACTGAAACCAGGACAGACCACTTCTTGTGGTATTTTCCATGCAATATCTGCTTGACATAGGCTGCCAGCATGGAAAATTCTGGCCTGAACTTTTGACGATTGGCAATACTCCTACGAATTGGAAAGAGAATCAAGAAATGGGAAATGTCAGTCAGGTTTAAGCACTCCCTAAGCTGCCTGGCTCTGTGGTGCCATTCTTCCTACGGGATGCCAACACTTTTACAACCTGTGGGCTGCCTTCTGCTGCTGATTGCATCCATGTCATCACTTCTCAGAGCTGCCAGCCTAAAGCATTTACAAACTATGAAAGACTGCTGAAAACCACACCATTTTAAAAAACCACTGCTGCTGACTCCTTGAGGTGTGCATGTTGCACAGTTTCAAGATTCTTTTCTGCAAATGTGAAAGAGAAAAAAAGAAAAGGAAAAAAACACCTTTATTTTCTTAAAGGTAAGATTTCAGGGATTTATTTTATCTCCTTGTCTGGGGCTTTGAAAAAGGCATACTAAAATTTTAAACATGGTATTAGTAAAACTTCACCAGATGTGACAATGAAATGGCTGGAACTTAGGGCACTGTGTCATCTGGCCCTGTACAAAACCATCTTATTTACACAACACGTGGTTGAGTCTGACTGCGATGTGAGCAGCACTGGTGAAGCTGCAGCACTCAAGTGAAAGAAGAGGAAATACTAGTGAAAGAAGCTGGTGTAAACTTCCTTCTGATAGCAAGCTCTATGTTTCCAGAAAGCAGGTTAGATATTAGTTTTTCCCTTTTGTCTTTCCCTGAAACAGTCTCGCAGAGTGACCTACACACAATTAAATTTATTTTCCTTGAAAGGAGGCAAAATTGAGTCAATCCTGCCAGAATTTGAACCTGTGGCTCAAGGGAGTCTAAGTAATTCAACCCTTAGGCACCAACTTTTAAGCCATCACCCTCCAGCATATGATAAAAAGTACTGCATTAAGAAAGGAAACAGAAACATAATGATGGAAGTTTTGGGTGAGTCAGAAAGTGAGATGGGTTTCAGATATTTTTGGAGGGGGGCATAGAATCACATTTTATTCAGACTGTGGGGATAACAGCAGGAAAGAACAAATGGGTTAAAAACATTTTCAAAACACTAAAGAGAACTCAAAATGTTATGATATTTAAAAGTTTAGGAAAGTTTTTGGTATGCATGTTTTGCTTTTTTTTTTTTTTTTTTTTTTTTTTTTTCCAGTTGCTTTTTCCTTACTTTCTGCTGTCATCTGCTCCTGAAAGAGAACTTGACAGGAAGTAGTGTTTGTAGCTGTATTTCTAACATCTGAAACTGAAAATAATGTAAGTCACATGAGATAGCTCAGTCTCTCATTTCTGCTTTTACAAACTGAAGTGAAAGTTCAAAACAATTTTTGTGAAAATATTATTAGGAATATTTTTGTGAATATTTTGCTGCTGGGTCTTTCTGTTTTTCTCTCTTTCCCTCATTTATATATAAAATTAGTAGGGAACACAATCTTAGCTGTTCTTTTGTTTCTGCTTTTCAAATAAAATTAGGTTTAAAAAAGTAAGTTTTACATTTTCTTGGAAATACTACAACTTCGTCTTTATGGGGACAGTTTTTACTAATTTCCACCAGCTAGAGTTTGGATCTTGCTTAAGGTCAGGTAACTTCTGTATCATACTCTTCAATATAACTGTAGATACTTATATTATCCCTATAAAAATGTTTGCACCAAGTTGTATCTGGTAGAAATGAGTTCCATATTTTTTTAATCAGTTTTAAATGAGCTGCCTTTGAATACTGCTGAATTTTGCCTTATGTTTCCATTACAAGAAATTAAAATAAGAGCACTTTACTCATTTCCATACATCATTTGATAGTCCAGGCTGGCAGAGATGATATTGAAGAGAGAAGCCTGAAGGCTATCAAACGGGACTTTAGGGGACTGGGACGATTAGTAGATAGAGTGGGAGTACAGGTTGTGCTTTCCTCCATTCCTACAGTGGCAGGGAAGGGTACAGAGAGTACTTGGAAAGCACACCTGATAAACAGGTGGCTCAGAGGCTGGTGTCAACACAGAAATTTTGAGTTTTTTGAACAAAGGGCACTTTACTCAGCACCCGGCCTGCTAACTGCAGATGTGTCCCACCTGTCTCTAAAGGGAAAACAGACACTAGCACAGGAGCTGGCAGGGCTCATTGATAGGGCTTTAAACTAGGTAGGAAGGGGGATGGGGAGGGGGAGGGGGAGGGGGAGGGGGGGGGGGGAGGGAGGGAGTAAGGCTTGTTGGAGGTGTGTCGGGGGTAACAGTGTCAGGGCCCGGGGAGCAGGCAATGGCCCAGCTGAAGTGCATCTACACTAATGCACGCAGCTTGGGCAACAAACAAGAGCAGCTGGAAGCTGTCCTGCAGCAGGCAGGCTATGACTTGGTTGCTATCACTGAAATGTGGTGGGACTACTCCCATGACAGGAGTGCTGCAATGACTGGCTATAGGCTCTTCAGAAGGGACAGGCAGCACAGAAGGGGTGGTGGTGTGGCTCTCTGTATTAGAAAGTGTTTTGATGTTGTGGAACTCGAGGCTGAGACTGGGAATGATAAGGTTGAGTCCCTATGTGTTAGGATCGGTGGGAAGGCCAACAAGGCAGGCATCCTGGTGGGGATCTGTTACAGACCACCAAACCAGAATGAGGAGCCAGATGAGGAATTCTACAGGCAGCTGCCAAAATTTGCAAAATCGTCAGCTCTTGTCCTCGTGGGGGACTTCAACTTCCCAGACATATCCTGGGTATGCAATACAGCTCAGAGGAAGCAGTCTAGGAGGTTTCTGGAGAGTGTGGAAGATAGTTTCCTGATGCAGCTGGTTAGCGACCCTACTAGGGGAAGTGCCCCACTGGACCTTCTGTTCACAAACAGAGGATTGGTGGGAGCTGTGGTGGTCGGGAGCTGTCTTGGGCAGAGTGACCATGAAATGGTAGAGTTCTCTATTCTTGGAGAAGTCAGGAGGAGGACCAGTAAAACTGCTGTCTTAGACTTTCGGAGGGCAGACTTTGAGCTGTTCAGGACACTGGTTGGCAGAGTCCCTTGGGAGACAGTTCTGAAAGGCAGAGGAGTCCAGGAAGGCTGGGCACTCCTCAAGAAGGAAATTTTAAAGGCTCAGGAGTGGTCTGTACCCAAGTGTCCAAAGATGAACTGGCGTGGAAGAAGACTGGCCTGGCTGAACAGAGAGTTGTAGGTAGAGTTTAGGAAAAAAAAAAAAAAAGAGGGTTTATAATCTTTGGAAAAGAGGGCAGGCCACTCAGATGGATTATAAGGATGTTGTAAGGCTGTGCAGGGACAAAATTAGAAAGGCCAAAGCTCATCTGGAGCTCAATCTGGCTACTGCTGTTAAAGACAACAGAAAATGGTTTTTATAAATACATTAACACAAAAAGGAGGACTAAGGAGAATCTCCATCCTTTACTGGATGCGGAGGGAAACTTAGTGACAAGAGATGAGGAAAAGGCTGAGGTGCTTAATGCCTTCTTTTTCTCATTCTTTAGCGGCAAGACCAGTTGTTCTCTAGATACTCAGTACCCTGAGCTGCTGGAGGGAGATGGGGAGCAGGATGTGGTCCTCACAATCCATGAGGAAATGGTTGGCGACCTGCTACAGCACTTAGATGTACGCAAGTCGATGGGGCCGGATGGGATCCACCTGACGGTACTGCGAGAACTGGTGGAAGAGCTGGCCAAGCTGCTTTCCATCATTTATCAGCAGTCCTGGCTATCAGGGGACGTCGCAGGCGACTGGCGGCTAGCAAATGTGACGCCCATCTACAAGAAGGGCCGGATGGGCCAGAAGGTAGACCCAGAGAACTATAGGCCTGTTAGTTTGACCTCAGTGCCAGGGAAGCTCACGGAGCAGATTATCTTGAGTGTCACCATGTGGCACTAGCAGGCGATCAGGCATGGGTTTATGAAAGGCAGGTCCTGCTTGACGAGCCTGATCTCCTTCTATGACAAAGTGACACACTTGGTGGATGAGGGAAAGGCTGTGGATGTGGTCTACCTTGACTTCAGTAAGGCTTTTGACACCGTTTCCCACAGCATTCTCCTTGAGAAACTGGCTGCTCGTGGCTTGGACTGGAGTACGTTTCGTTGGGTTAGAAACTGGCTGGGTAACCGGGCCCGAGAAGTCGTGGTGAATGGAGTCAAATCCAGTTGGAGGCTGGTCACTAGTGGAGCCCCCAGGGCTCAGTACTGGGGCCAGTCCTCTTTAATATCTTTATCGGTGATCTGGATGAGGGGATCGAGTGCACCCTCAGTAAATTTACAGATGACACTAAGTTAGGTGCGTGTGTCGATCTGCTCGAGGGCAGGAAGGCTCTGCAGGAGGATCTGGATAGGCTGGACCAATGGGCTGAGGCCAACTGTATGAGGTTCAACAGGGGCAAGTGCCGGGTCCTGCACCTGCGGCACAACAACCCCAAGCAGAGCTACAGGCTGGGCAATGAGTGGTTAGAAAGCTGCCTGGCAGAGAAGGACCTGTGGGTATTGGTTAATAGTCGGCTGAATATAAGCCAGCAGTGTGCTCAGGTGGCCAAGAAGGCCAACAGCATCCTGGCTTGTATAAGAAACAGTGTGGCCAGCAGGACTAGGGAAGTGATTGTGCCCCTGTACTCGGCTCTGGTGAGGCCGCATCTCGAGTACTGTGTTCAGTTTTGGGCCCCTCACCACAAGAAGGACATTGAGGTGCTTGAGTGAGTCCAGAGAAGGGCAACAAAGCTGATGAGGGGTCTGGAGAACAAGTCTTATGAGGAGCGGCTGAGGGAGCTGGGATTGTTCAGTCTGGAAAAGAGGAGGCTCAGGGGTGACCTTATTGCACTCTACAGGTACCTTAAAGGAGGCTGTAGTGAGGTAGGGGTTGGTCTATTCTCCCACGTGCCTGGTGACAGGACGAGGGGGAATGGGCTAAAGTTGTGCCAGGGGAGGTTTAGGCTGGATATTAGGAAGAACTTCTTTACAGAAAGGGTTGTTAGGCATTGGAATGGGCTGCCCAGGGAAGTGGTTGAGTCACCATCCCTGGAGGTCTTTAAAAGACGTTTAGATTTAGAGCTTAGTGATATGGTTTAGTGGAGGGCTTGTTGGTGTTGGATCAGAGGTTGGACTGGGTGATCTTGGAGGTCTCTTCCAACCTAGATGATTCTGTGATTCATTTAAAGGTACATTGAGCCATTCACCCAAATTGCAAGGATACTTCCCTTCTCCCAACTTTAGACCCCAGCAGAGTATATGAGCAATTCACTTTGCTCCTTGCATTCTGTATTGTTTATTCTATTTATTTATTAAAAAATAAAAAATAAAAAAATAACCCTTCCGCTTTATTTTGTTGCATCACTTTGGGATTCTTTGTTTTATCTTACTGTTCCAAATGAGCTGCACAATTTTAGTCGCTTGAAAATGTTTGTGCAGTTCTTAAAGAAAAGAATAAAAAATGCTTTACTCAAAACCAGAAATTTCCACAGGAAAAATATTTTTAAGTAAAGATAATTAAGCAGTAACAAGTTTTAAAATGAAGAAAAAAAAATCATTATTATTTGGATCAACAATTCAAAATGAAGTAACCATTTTTAAATTTTAAAAAATAAACAAAAAACAACAACAACAAAACATCATTTGAGTTGATTAAAATGTTAAAACAAATTTAAACAAAAGATTCTTCACAGAATACAAATTCAAAAGAAAAACAAACCTGCAGAATTGGTCAGAAAATTATTACACGAATGAGAGTACAATAAAGTGTCTAGATTCAGAAAAGAGGAGCTCCACAAAATTTCATTGTTTTAGAACGAGACATTATAAATAAATAAATAAAGCAAACCTCTATTCTGTAGTTTTCATGGGATGTACAGGCTGTTAGCTTTCACCTGTATATTCTAGTTTTATCTTGAGGACTTAGATTGTAGAATTACAGTCAATTCATTCTGTACCCTGAGCAAGTACTGAGAGAAACCAAAATGTTACAGACACCTAAATGCTGTGAAATATCAGGGAATATGGCTAGATAGTCTGAGTGGATCCATAGTGTGGAGCAATGCCAAAAAAGTCCCAGTGTTTCTGTCGATCTGTCCCAGGCAGATCAACAGAGGCTATGGTACAAAGCTGAGCAAGTCCTGCTCATGTTCACAGTGCAGGCTCCTGTCTTCTGTATCATGGACTGTTTCTGATAGTTCAAAAACAGATCAAAGAAGAGATATAGCAAGAGGAAGAGTATGGATTTTCTCTCTTGTAAGGGGTGGAAAAACACAAAAGATTGTCCTTCTAGATTTCCAGCACTTTTTTTTAGATCTAGGACTTCATTTTCTTCTTACATTCATGAAAGAGACTTGTTCATCACTGATAGAAATATAATAGTAGGAAACAAGAATGTTTTGTGTTACTTCTCCAAAGTCACTCTGGATTACAAAGTCTAAAACCCAGTTCTGTGAATTCAGATTTATTTATTTATTTATTTTCTGCATTAAAACCGTTGCAATTCTCCTAATATATGCACACAAAATCTGTTATTCTTATGGGGATATATTAAAAAAAAAAAAAGGCAGAATAAGGGTGCCATTAAATATGGTTCCAGTGTACCTTCCTCTGCTTTAATAAAGATGTGTGGGAACAATACAAAAGACCCCCTTGGTAGAGCTGAGAATGAAGCTCTTGGTATCTCTCCAACCCCATTGCAATTCTCAGCAATGGGGTTCACCCATCAGTATTTGCTGTAGGTAACTCATTTGTTGCTGTGCCATGCCAGCTTGATTTAACTAGCACATCTGAACAATGGCAACACAAGCCTGAATCTTGAACATTTAAAACTAGCTGGTGAAGACAGATGGCATTCTCCAGTTCTCACACTGCTCTACTGCGGAGAACTAAAGTTTAAACTATCAGCTACCTGCCATTTTTGAAATTGCTGCAGATAAAAACTCTTTGATGATTTCAGATTTCTGCTGCTTGCTTGCAGGCTTACAGAGAATAATTGCTACCATAAGAAAACTACTGAAATAGACAATAAACTGATTTTGGCTGGAAGTACATTGTAATTCTATTCTATATTGGTATGTGCTGCACCACAGAGACAAATGTTTGTTTTAAACAACAACAAAAAAATAGCTAAACTGAGCTGAAAGAAAAACGACCCACCAGTTTAATAGTTCTGATATAATAATCTGCGAACCAGCTAAGACAGAAACTTAATTGTTAGTGAAAAGATTAAATAGACTATGTCTGATATAAAAAATAAAAATAATTAAAAAATAAAAAATAGGGCCATATGCCATCCTGAAAGGCTGCAGAACAAAGGAATGAGGCACAACATAATCCAGAAAAAAGACCCCATCTGTAAGGGGGAACCATTAATGTGATATGGCTCCCTCATTCTTTAAAGTCTTATCCCTGCGCTTTACTAAATGGCAAAATCATCTAACCTCCATTCTCCTTCTCAAGATCTTCTTATTTATCTGAGCTAGATCTTATATTGGTTCTCATTATCTCTGGTTCCTATGTAAAAAGATTTATTCTTATTGATTAAATACCACAAATCTCTGAGGTCTGAAAGCATCTCTGGAAGTCACGTCGGCCAACCTCCCTGCTCAAAGCCAAGTGAAATAGAACAGGTTTCTCAGTATACCTTCCAGCTGGGTTTTGAATATCTCCAGCAGAGGAGAATCCACATCCTCTCTGGGAAACTGAGGAATCTGTTTCAGTGTTTGATCGGCAGTTTTTTTTTCTTATATCTAAATTAAATTTCTTGGGTTTTGTTTTGTGCTTATTGGCTCCTGTCCTGTCACTGGGTACCAGTGAGAAGAGTCTGGCTCTCCTTTTTTTACACTCTCCCATCAGGTATTTATACACATGGATAAGATTCCCCCCTGAGCTACTTGATGCTACCTGAGGCTACGCAACTCTTCTCGAGTTGAAATCTTGAGGCTTCAGCTCTGTCACTCATAACAAACATTATAAATAGTGTGAGATGTCACTGCAAACAAAACTATTTACAATAAAATACATCTGTTCATTCTTTTAAACCTATTTATTGTATCGATTCTAACTGTTTTAATTACTTAATCAAATATTGTATAGCCCCAAATCAAATGCCTCGTGGACATCTAAGAGCACTGTACCAGCACTGCTGTATTTATTGACTTAACATATGCTTCTTGCAAATGAAGATGTCACATTAGTTAGATGGGATGTACTTTCCATAAAATAAGCAAAAGTGAATCTTTCCTAAATTATTATAGAGTTATTTGGGTTTTCTGTTTACCCTTTAGAAAATATCAGCAGTTTTGCATTCAGTTCTCTGAATTATCTTGTGTTACAGAATTTTGTAAAAATTGACATGAAAATTGAATGCTCGGAGATGGTCTTTGACAGTCCTTCTACAATTCCTTGGTGTAAACTATCAGATATGTTAATGTAAATATGTCTAACTTAACAGCAGTAGTTTAACATGTTTCTTAGACATTTCTTGTAGCAGAAAGCATATATCATCATGATATGATGTGACTACTTTCTTTGCCTTTTCCCAGTTGCAGAAGGGAAATGTGTACTGAAAATGTTGGAGTTTTTGTGCTATTATTGACAATTCTATCACCCTCATCTACAAAGTAATTGACATAATTTCTCTTCCTTGCACCTTTTTTTTTTTTTTTTTTTTTTTTAATCTATTGGTCAGTAAGACATACCAATGACAGCTTCTTCTTTTGCTTTATCTGTTAAAACAGGAGGTTGGGCTAGATGATCTTCAGAGATCCCTTCCAATCTCCACAACTCCAGCACTGCACATGATGAATCAAAACGATTTACTTCTGTAATGTTGATGAGTCAGAAAAAATACACTTTCTCTCCCTTTTTGTCAACTACATCCTTCCTAAACATTGGTTTAAAATTGCAGTCTTGCCATCAGTTTTCATCAAACTGAGCTAAGACAAAATTCTTTTCATGAATGACAAATTCCAGTTCCTTGAGTTTCTTATCCAAGATCATATTCCTGTTGTGACCTTTGCTGTCCTGATTAGAGCATCAAAGATCTTTGAATAATCAGGCTGGAAGGGACCTCTGGATGTCTTTGGACCCACTTTCCCCTCCATTCAAAGCACTAGCAAAAAATTGCTGATGTTCACCTTTTTGCAAGTGGAATATAACGTTAACAGAGCTGAAAAAGAATACAAGTTAAGGGTGGAGGGGGATGAAGAGACTAAAATACATGAGAGCAGAATAAGTGCTAAAAATCATAAAGTAAAATAAGCAGGCAGGTGTTGTTCTTAAACAGAGAGAGGTGTTGTTCTTAAAGTCAGCTTTGATGCACATTTAAATGCATACCCATCTGATGCATCCAGGTTCTCATAAGGCTGCTGGTACTATATTATATGAGTATGCATACAAACACAAACACACACACACACACACACACTTTCCTTTTGATATTTCCTTACTGAAAAAGTATTGATTTCTTCCCTAGACCTCATTTCATGTTGTGCCCTGAAAATTAAATGATCTATTTAGTTTCAATATGGCCCAGGTTTCTAATTGGATTTTGAGGCAGTAATTTATGTAACATTAATGGATACCCTCAGAAAACCACTAATTAACAGCTGACCTTTATTTTTCCATAGAAAGAGAAACAGAAAGAAAGAAGAGAGAGAGAGAGAGAGAGAAAGAGAGAGAGAGAGAGAGAGAAAGAAAGAGAGAGAGAGAGAGAGAGAAAGAAGGAAGGAAGGAAGGAAGGAAGGAAGGAAGGAAGGAAGGAAGGAAGGAAGGAAAGAAAGAAAGAAAAAGAAAGAAAGAAAGAAAGAAAGAAAGAAAGAAAGAAAGAAAGAAAGAAAGAAAGAAAAAGAAATAAAAGAATAGAGAGAAGGAAAAAAAAAAGAAAGGGAACAATTTTTTTTTCTCCCCCTCTAGGAGTGGTCTGAATTTAATTAGCAAAAGTCAGCACACATATGGGACATTTTGGGGAGCATCAAAATACATTATGTATTTCATCACCTCATGCCTATAAAAATGGCTAAATAATTTAAATGCAATTCAATAAAATGTGTTTTCAATGAAAAGCTTCGGGTCTGGGTGATGGATTAAAAGCTTCACATAACCCAGAGATTTTATAAGCTACTGCCAAACAAATTCAAAGTAAAACACTATATTTTGTTTCCTTCTTTTATGTAGCAAGATTTCTTCAGTTTCGTTTTTTTTTTTTTTTTTCTTAACAGCAGTGGAATGAACATATACAGCATCATTTAAATGTTTTATGAAAAGAAAAAGAGGAAGATTCAGAGCTATTCAGAGCTATCACCTCATCATTAAAAGAAGAAGCCTACTTGCTTGTTCAGCAGGTGTTTTATTTCCTACTTACCACCATGTGTCCCCCTAAAAATAAAGGATTTAGGGAAATGTACATTGGGATAACCAGAACAATACTGAACCTCATTATAAATTGATACTTTCAGTACAGTTTCAAGAATTAAACATATTAATCTTTTGGGAAACTTTCTTCAAAAAACATTTATTCCGTGTGTTAACAGTTACAAGTCTATTGAACTAACTATTAGCATATATAACACAGAATAGTTGTAACAAATAAGTGCTTATCTCTCTTTTCGTCACTACTTTGTATTGCCTTTTACACTGATATCACTATTATTTAATGGTGCTTCATGCTAAGTCACTAGAAGCAAGAAGATGAGTAATCAGGGATGTTTACATCTGGAAATACATCATTTTTGGGTCTGGTCTGTTCAATGAGATGAGTTCAAATGACTGACAAGTAAGCATTTAATAACAAAAGCTAAGTCTCTTCAAACCTGCTTAAAATCAGTAAAAATTGAATAAATAAGTATTTAAAAAGAAAAAAATCCGGCTGTGGGTAAACCACTTCAGTGCAGTTCTTAAGTGTGAATGCAAAATTAGATTTAGAAACTTCAAAGCTAAACATTGCAATAGCCAATTATTTTTCAGTCTTTTATCATAGGAACCACGATCTCCAATTAGGCAGTGGGGCATCTGATGATTCATGCAGAAAGAATTGGTCCTTTAGCATGAGGTTCAGGAAAAGTACAAAACAGATTTTCGCAAGAGATAGCCAAATCATTTTTGGACTCTAATGATACTTAGACACGAGGTCTAAGCAACTCACTTTGCTCAGTATGGGAACAGTAAGAGGCAGCTTCACATGAGAATGGAAAGTCAGGATTACAGACTGGGATTTAGTGAAATATTTCTAGTGAAAGACAGCTGCAGGCTCACTGAAAGCTTGAACTTTCTTCATTTCTACCAGCTGTGTCAATAGTATCCTGTATGATCCAAAGTATGCTAAAACCATCTATAGTATATCTACATTTTTAAACGTGAGCAAAAGTTTGATTTAACACTTTAAAGTTTATTGTGAACCTCTTGTTTTCAGTAGGCACCACATGTGGCTTTCAGGGGGAGGGGAGGAGGGACACAGAGCACACCAAATAGATTGTGCACAGATGTGAGAACTTTCTGGCTGGTGCAGAATCCCAAACTTCTAAACTGAACTTTTTTTTTTTTTTTTTTTTTCTTTCCCTGAAGTATCAGAATTATCATTTGGTTCACCTTACTTTAAGTTTAGATTTGTTATGACAGTTCTTTTTATTCATGGAAAGCTCCATTCAGTAGTATGGGTTGTTCTACATTAAAACGTGTATTCACTGCCAATAGCATAACATTGTTTTTCAGAACATAAAGAAGGATTTTTTTTTTTTTACTTAATACATTTTTATTATCATTATTTTTTTTAGCTATAGTCCCCTCCACCAATAATAAAGCCCTGTTTACGGCAATTCTATCTGCTTACATAACATCTTGGAGGCTAAGTTCTTCCTTTTCCATAAGAGTAAGTGATCAGACAATGTATTCTCTGAAGATTCCTAATCACAGAATAATAATTTTATTTTATTTTCAAGAACAGATGTGCTTGAAAGCATCAGTTGACACTGAACCACAGTGCTTATTCCTGCTCCCTGAATACATCAGAGGCAACAATCAATGATACCAAAAATTATTTTTCAGTGAAAAAGATGAGTGGAAAACAGATGAATGGAGAAATGAGGTTATTTGGTCAATGTCAGATCGCAGGTCAGTTGTAAAACTGGGAATAGTCGTGTTTCACAGTTGCTGGCTAATATCCTAATCATTATTTAGCATGACCTCCTTACCATGAAACAGTAAATTGGACAGTGCTTAGAAAGTCTCATCAAGTTGTTAAGACAGGATTTTTCCTCATAGGTTCTGCAGTGATTTGCTACATTTACATTTAAATGACTGAAGTGAGCCTGTTTACTTCCACCAGGTCCATTAAAGATGGATGAAGGTTTACTTTTAGGAAGCAGTTCCTGAAAGCGTTGCATTTTCCCTAGCTATCCCTTCCTTCTCTGAAGTTAAGCACTGACAGGAGTGAACTGAATCTCTCTGTCCCACATTGTCACTGGGTGCTTTTACATTTTTTTATCATCCCTTTGTTTATGGGCTAGTCACTGCTCAGGGAGCAGGAACCACGTTTAGAAATCTCAGTACCAGTACATCAGAAATGTCACTTGAGGAACAGATCAACACAGTTATCGCCATTATTCTTCTCTCCTCTAAGGACTGTTTCCAGGTCGTAGACACCTATTGTGGATGCTCTGGGAATAATGAAAACCATTAACAGATTGTTAATGTGACTTGGTAGCAGACCAAGCAGAGACTTATAGAACAATAAAGCTTTACAATCAATCTGATGTGTAACTAGGCTCTGATGGAAGCAGGTATAATATCAGTAGGGGCAAGTTTTAACTCTTCTTAGCACCCCAGTTGTGCAGAGCTACTGGAAGCTGTCTGGATCAGATCCACAAATGTTTTGAGGTTCATAAACCTTGGGGAGGTTGTCAGATGACCTGAAGGCTGAAGCTGATGTGGCACCACTGAACTGAGTCAATAGGCATCCTCAGGAACTGTCAGAGTGTTTGCATCCCACCTGGTAGCAAAACTGACATAGGGTTTAACCCTTTTTTTTTTTTTTCCTCTGCCAGGGCCAACGTTTGTGGCCTTTTTTTTTTTTTTTTTTTTTTTGGGGTGGGGGGAGAGGGGGGGAGGGGGAGAGGGGAGGAGTGGTGATGATAAAATTCTTCAGTTCTTAAAGCTAACATAATAAAAGAGTGAGTAAGAGTTGCCATGCCAAAACAGATCTGCAATTGTGTGCCCTGGAAATGGCCAGTAAGACAAAGCAAAAAAATCAAATTAAAATTTTGCTTCAGAATCCAGGTTTTCTTTACTCTAGTAATGATCTGTTCTGCCGCCCAGGTAAGTCACATTGACTCTCTGGACAGAGTTTCCTCGCGTAAGCTGTCTCTGATTTGACTGTACTCTCTGTGTTTCAAAAGAAACTTTTTCCTTCTTTCGGTCCTTTCCTTCTGTCTCATTCCCTCGCCTCCCCCCCGCGCTCCCCCAAACCCCTCCCCTCCCATCCCGTCCCCTCCCCTCACCTCCCTTACACTTTCCTTTCCTTTCCTTTCCTTTCCTTTCCTTTCCTTTCCTTTCCTTTCCTTTCCTTTTCCCTTTTCCTTTCCTTCCTTTCCTTTCCTTTTCCTTTC